>NW_013747575.1:0-1473 GCF_000517525.1 Limulus polyphemus
ATGTAGGTATGCTTTTCACTTAAACACACACACACACACATACAAACGTTTTCTTACAACTTGTGCTTGTTAATGATGGAAAAGGCAGTTCGTCTAAATATAAATTTTAAATCAAAACAATTGTAAAACAAACGCTTTACGGACAACTTTGGGTGCTTTTTATTTTATATTGTCTTTACAAAACATATTTTTCTTAATGTTGAGCTGCGACCCCTCCAGTGGTTCAGTGGTAAGTATCTCGAGACTAAAAATACGTGTAGTGGGCACAACATAAATCGCCCATTGTGTAGCTTTGTGCTTAACAACAAACAAAACTGTTGAACTTCTCCCCTTGGTGGCTCAATGGTCAGCTTTAGGGCTTATACCAATAAAATTCGGCGTTCGATCCCTATGGCAGACACAGCGCATACAACCAATTGTGAAGCTTTGCACCTCAACAAACGTATAGCAGACAACTGTTGAGCTTCAAACAAAAAAAGTGTCTTGCAGCTCCTGGCTGTTCTATACGTTGTTTACAGGGAAAAATAGAAAAAATTATATTGCAGATAAAAATTACAAAGCAAAGATTTTTGGCGGGGTGAGAAAGAAGTGGGGAAGGCGACAAGTAATTCAAGGCCTCTGTCTCGTGTAGTGTGTAAACGAGTTGGACGAATCTTCATCTCTGTCATCATGATTTGCAAGGTATATATCATCAATTGGACATCATACTACACGAATTCTTCGTAAATTTTAGTCTTACTAAATAAAGATTATATAATCTTATACTTGAATCAAACTTCAAAGGATAAACTGGTTCAACAAAAGCCATGCCACCTTGTCTCGTAACCTACACTACATTACGCAATCAAGAAAGCTAAATCGATTAGTTGAGCTGTTTACTGTAGTTTGTACGGCTTTCAGCACGTGCACTTCCATCTGACAGACAAAAATCAGACATTTATCAATTCTCTGTAAAGTATAGGAATATTTAACCCACAAGATCATGTGTAACTTGAACTGCGTAATATTTAAAAGAATAGCATACTAATGGTTGGTCATTTAAATATATGTATTGGATATTACTATTCTACAAAAAATAATATTCTATTTCGAACACAAAAATGTAGCATTCATCTCGCACGAAATCTAAAACTTTTCTAACAAAAGAAACGTCGTATCAAACGTGAAGTTTGATTTAACGAAAAAGGCAGCATTTCAAGCAAGCAGTGTTGAAGTCAGCTGTGATGTACGTACCTCGATTAAAATAATATTGTTACGACAGCGGAAGTCACATGACGCTGGTAACACGTGATGACTTTCTAGAAGGATCGTGAAGGCCCTAGTGTTTGCCAGACGCCCTCTATTTCAGTATATAAGCCCGGCAAATAATTTGCAGAGAGGACAGATATAGAGACAGATAATTGAGTCAAGTGAGCGGTAGTGACCGTAAAAAAAGTGCGTGAATCGTTGTGAATTATAGCGTGTGTTTAAATT
>NW_013747576.1:0-1473 GCF_000517525.1 Limulus polyphemus
ACCTGAAGAAGCCACCGTCGAAGAAGAAACTCTACTCAGTTTTGAGAAGGGAAACGGTGAAGCTCTTGATGAAGTTACTACCACTGACGTGACTGTTATCGACGATAGGACTTTTCCTGATGAAGCAGATGAACCCCATATGAAGCAGAAACCAACGAGACGGAGATCAGTACGGGAGAAGATACGTCCGATAAAATTAAGAGACTTTATTGAATTGTAATTTTGTGTTTGTAATTCTGTACATTTTAATTAAGTTATTGTTATTGGTTTATTGTATGTGGTTATTGTTTGGGACGAACAATACTAAGGAGGGGCAGTGTTGCGTCAGCGAGGTCACGTGACTAGTGTCACGCCACGTTTTCTAGAAATATCCTGTTCCTTCGTGAATGCCCTAGCATTTACTAGATTGGGGGTAGACTGGTATATATAAGATGGTCACAACGTGACGGGAACAGTGCAATGAGTAATTGAATGTATGCGGACAAAATATTGTTGGCCTCGTGAGACGTGAATTATAGTGTTGTTATAGAGCGTCTGTTGAAATTAAGTGTATCGTAAAGTTGTATTCGGAAAGAATAAACCAGTTTTATTAAGAAAGGACTTGTGTCGCTTAAGTTTCGTCGGAACGAATTTACGGAAAATCAACTAACGAACGGAGACGTAACAGTAGCTTGTCAACACTACATACCGGTAATTCTGGGACTATTTTAACCCAATTATAGGATTTGGCCATCACTTGTATAATGTACTCACGCCCGAAAGTCGAGTACGATTTATTTTTGTTTTTTAGGTAACATGTCGTGAGCCACAGATCTTCTGATCCACAGTCCAACGTGTTACTCACTGGGCCGTGTTCCAGTTACTGTAATAATAACGTTGAGCTATGTTACATTCCTTTATAGTTACTATGTTACATATATTGAAGTGCTTTTAGTTGCTTTTCTCCTAGCTCATTTGAGATGAGACAATTGTTCTGTTAGTTTTCTGTTCATATTTATAATTTCATGTTTGAATTTTGTACTTTAAACCAGTTTTTACATTCTTTACTAATATCGTTATCGTAGAGGGCGTAATGATATTTAAGTTTTTGTTTTGGCGTGGATTTTTGTCGTTTCTTTGTTTCCAAGCTTTTAATTACTAAGTAATGACAAGATATAAATTCGTCTTTTTTTGTGTAAGTATCCGTGCTTTTGTTAGGATACTTGTCTGTTTGTGTTATCAAATTTATACCCAGTGTCTTTTATATATATACATATACATACATCGAGTACGATGAGAATTTGACATAATTGGCCAAAATTGCAAAAATCTGAAGCAACGGAAATGAACACCAAGTAGATAATTACTGATATAACATCATAAGTAATAAATATAGGAAACAAGAGGGAAACCTCAATAGCCGCTGCAGTTAAAATTCTTTTAGGCAGGATTATAGTAAATTAAGCTACGAGACTTTGGGCGTGATCAAATATC
>NW_013747577.1:0-1472 GCF_000517525.1 Limulus polyphemus
TCTCTGTATTCTATATCATAGTTATACTAGTCTATCTTCCCAATCCAACGTGCCGGTTGTCCCTCTGGGTTCTTTAATGATCTTAACCAGCGTAATGCAGCATGGTCTGTCCTGATGGTAAACCTAGCCCCATAAAGGTAAGGATATAAATATGTCAGACTCTTTACTATAGCAAGGAGTTTCCTCCATGTTATACAGTAGTTCCTCTCTGGTCGGCTCAGGATCCTACTGAAGTAGGCCACCACATGTTCGTTTTGACCACTTTTTGAGACAACACTCCTCCAATTCCGATATTACTAGCATCACCATCCAGTATGTACGACAGTGAAGAAGTTGGAAGCTTTAAAAGTAGAGCTGAAAGCATGCTGGCAAGAAACTGTCCATTCGAACTTCTGGCCTTTTTTTTGTCAAATCATGTAGTAGAGCAGCTATAGTTGCAAAGTCCTTCATAAACTTCCGGTAATAGGTATAGAGTCCCAAGAAACTTCTTAACTCTCCCACATAGTCTGGTGTTGGCCAATCACGCACTGCTTTCACCTGTCAGGATCAGTTTGCACACCGTGCTCACTTACAATGTGACCTAAGTAAAGTACATTTTTCTGGAACAAGTGGCATTTCTTGGGATGGAGTTTGAAATTTGTTGTTTTAAAATACTTGAATACTTCCTCTAACCGGGACATTTTCTCATCAAACGTTGTTGCAAACACAATGACATCACCCAGGTACACTAGGGTTATCCTCCATAGTAGGCCTTCCAGTACTCTTTCCATAAGCCTCTCAAATGTTGCCGGAGAATTGCTAAGCCCGAATGGCATCACGCGGTATTGCCAGAAACCTTGGCCATAACTAAATGCAGTCTTAGGTTTATCTGCTTCAGCCATTTTCACCTGATGGAAACCCGACTTTAAATCCAGAGTTGAAAACCACCTGGCTCATTTAGGGCATCAAGAGTATCATCAATTCTTGGCAGTGGTATGAGTCTTTTTCAGTTATAGTGTTAAGAGCCCTGAAGTTCACACAGCAACGTTGGGTTCCATCTTTTTTCTGGACTAACATGACGGGAAGTGGCCAAGGACTATCTGATTTCTCGACTATCCCTTCCTTAATTAGGCCATCCATGACCTTCTCCATCTCTTGTCACTTTGCCGGAGCTATTCTTCTTAGAGGGATCTTTATTGGACGGTGATTGCCTGTGTTTATTCTGTGCTCTACAGGGTCTGTGCAGGTTTTGTCATCATCAGGTACAAGTAATTTACACTGACACAGATATATATATATAGTATTGAACAAAGAGGTCACATGACCAGATACTGTTGCAAAAATTAGAAGAGGTATCTTGGCACCCCTGTGTGTCGGTTTCGAGTAGGGTTGTTTTGTTCAATTAAGATGGATTCCTTGATTTTTCGTTTGTTTATGTTGGTTCCTTGTTTAAAATGACTGTGTTTTTAATAGATATACTATGTTTTTAGAGT
>NW_013747578.1:0-1472 GCF_000517525.1 Limulus polyphemus
GTTGTCCGTAAACTATCTCACCTCTTTTGGTGGTCACTCTCGTTCAACCGAGCGCGTGCACATTTGAATGTTACTGTAGATATGATAGTAAGAAAGCTTTTCGGTACTTGAATATAATTTCTTTGAACTTTCAAACAAGTTTATTTCAACATATGTCCGTGTATGTTGTTTCAGAATAGAGACAAAACTAATTGCCACTACTAACAAATGTATGAAATAGTTTATAGTACAGGTGGTTTCAATAAACACCGCCTGAGCCTGACCCCTTGTTACTTGATACATCCTGTTAGAAGAGATTACCAAATGATACAGACACCATAAATTACAAAGAAAATTACTTTACAGCACTTAAAAGATTAGTCCTGGTCACATTTCTCTCATTACAGACAAGATTTATGTTGGAATGTGAAACTTAAGCACTTCAATGTATTGAGACCCCATCTGTGAGAATGTCATAGCTTCCCTGTACTATTGGGATGAATGTATTTAGCCTGTTTCACAACCAACATATGGGTTTTATTGTTGTCACTACTGAGTTTGAACCATCTGCAAAATATCAGAATAAACTATATATATATCAGTTAGATTGTTTTCATTCTAACGCAATAACAACAGAAGTGTGGGTCTTACTACAAAGCAAAGATTGTAAGAAAGAAAAATATAAAATTCTTTTGTGGTACTAGTAGTATTACGTACAAATCACACAAATTTTTCATTCTAAATACTGAATCATATTATTATTATTATGAACTAAATGTAAAATTATGCTAAATTATTGAGCTTAAAACTACAAATTTAAATTCAAAAGAATATAAAAAATCACAAACTCTTTCAGTTCAAAGCCCTAAGTCTAATTCATGTAAAGACTTTGCACTCGCCACTCAGTAACTCTTAACCCTAACAATCGTGGATCAACTTCTTTCCTAAAAAATTTTAGGAAAATTAAGAAAATATCAATTTTGAATTAATTTTTCAATATAATGATTAATATAAACAGATATACCTTGCAGCATGACTTAAACTACTATATAAAAAAAATTAAAGACACGTATATCCCATGCAGTTTTTTCCAGAAGCAACTTTTCTAATGCTTATAGAAAAGCCCTATTGTCAGTACTAAATACAACCTCTACATAAAATGGCAGTTACTATAATAAGTACCACCCACATTCATATTGTAAAATCCAGAGAACAACGTTTCACCACGGCTTTCCTTATCATCCTATGATTTGACAAATGGGCGATACAGCAATTGGAATAATTGGTACTGAAATTGACACTTTCGACTAGGATTGGCTAAAAGTTTTACAACTGAGGTTTAACACACCCAGATGCAGTTTTATAAAGAAAACAGACTAGAAAAAGGTTTAGATACCAATCATAGATGGCAGGATGCTGAGGTGAAAGGAAATATCTTAAAAAATTTTGAAAAAACATTTCTTCTTAGAGGGCACTTATTTACAGTCTAAAAC
>NW_013747579.1:0-739 GCF_000517525.1 Limulus polyphemus
TAGGTGTAACTCTAGTTACCGAATTTGTAACCACCATACTCATCTGTAGCTTTTCTTGGTACAAGAATTCCATACACATCTAGGTGTAACTATAGTTACCGAATTTATAACCACCATACTCATTTTTAGCGTTATTTCGTACAACAGCTCCACGAACAACTAGGTGTAACTCTTGTTCCCGAATTTATAACCACCATACTCATTTTTTGCTTTACTTTGTACAACTACTCCATGAACACCTAGGTGTAACTCTAGTTTCCGAATTTATAACCACCTTACTCAGCTTTAGCCGTTCTTGGAACAACTAATCTATGAACACTTAGGTGTCACTCTAGTTACCAAATTTATAACCACAATACTCATCTTTAGTCTTACTTGGTACAACTACTCTTTGAACACCTAGGTGTAACTCTAGTTACTGAATGTGTAGCCTCATACTCATCTTTAGCGTTATTTGGTACAACAACTCCACGAACACCTAGGTGTAACTCTAGTTATTGAATTTATAATCACCTTACTCATTTTTAACCTTACTTGGTACAACTACTCCATGAACACCTATTTGTAACTCTAGCTACAGAATTTATAACCACTATTCTCATCTTTAGCCTTACTCGGTACAACTACTCCAAGAACATTTAGGTGTCACTTTATTTACCGAATTTATAACCACCAAATTCATCTTTAGCCTTACTTGGTACAACTACTCTATGAACACTTAGGTGTAACTCTAGTTACC
>NW_013747580.1:0-854 GCF_000517525.1 Limulus polyphemus
ACTTACCGAATTTATAACCACCATATTCATCTTTAGCCTTACTTGGTAAAACTACTTCATTAACATCTAGGTGTAACTCTAGTTACCGAATTTATAACCACCATACTCATCCTTAGAGTTATTTGGTACACCAACTCCCCGAACACCTAGGTGTAACTCTAGTTACCGAATTTGTAACCAACATACTCATCTTTAGCGTTATTTGGTACAACAACTCCACGAACACCTAGGTGTAACTCTAGTTACCGAATTTATAACCACCATATTCATCTTTAGCCTTACTTGGTACAACTACTCCATAAACACCTAGATATAACTCTCGTTACCAAATTTATAATCACCATACTCATCTTTAGCCTTACTTGGTACAACTACTCCATAAATACCTAGGTGTAACTCTAGTTTCCGAATTTATAACCACCATACTCATATTTAGCGTTATTTGGTACAACAACTCGACGAATAAATAAGTGTAACTCTAGTTATAGAATTTATAACCACCATACTCATCTTTAGCCTTACTTGGCACAACTACTCCATGAACACCTAAATGTAAATATAGTTACCGAATTTATAACCATCATACTCATCTTTAGCCTTACTTGGTACAACTACTCCATGAACACATAGGTGTAACTCTAGTTACAGAATTTATAACCATCATACTCATCTTTAGCATTACTTGGTACAGCTACTCCATGAACAACTAGGTGTAACTCTAATTTCAGAATTTATAACCACCACACTCATCTTTAGTCCTACTTGGTACAACTACTCCATGAACACTTAGGTTTAACTCTAGTTACCTAATTTATAACCCCCATACTCATCTTTAGCGTTATTTGGTACAATAA
>NW_013747581.1:0-619 GCF_000517525.1 Limulus polyphemus
CGTTATTTGGTACAACAACTCCACGAACACCTAGGTGTAACTCTAGTTACAGAATTTATAATTACCATACTCATTTTTAGCCTTACTTGGTACACCAACTCCACGAACACCGAGGTGTAACTATTGTTACCGAATTTATAACCACCATACTCATCCTTAGCATTATTTGGTACACCAACTCCACGAACACCTAGGTGTAGCTCTAGTTACCGAATTTGTAACCAACATACTCATCTTTAGCGTTATTTGGTAGAACAACTCCACGAACACCTAGGTGTAACTCTAGTTTCACAACTTATAACCACCATACTCATCCTTAGCATTATTTGGTACACCAACTCCACGAACACCTAGGTGGAACTCTAATTACCGAATTTATAACCACCATACTCATCCTTAGCATTATTTGGTACACCAACTCCACGAACACCTAGGTGTAACTCTAGTTACCGAATTTGTAACCAACATACTCATCTTTAGCGTTATTTGGTACAACAACTCCACGAAAACCTAGGTGTAACTCTAGTTACACAATTTATAACCACCATACTCATCTTTAGCCTTACTTGGCAAAACTACTCCATGAACACCTACGTGTAACTCTAGTTACATAATTTAT
>NW_013747582.1:0-1901 GCF_000517525.1 Limulus polyphemus
ACATATATATATATATATATATATATATATATAGAATAAAAAACGTGTATAAAGTTTCCGGATAATATTTCCGGATTTGTTTTTATTGATTTGCCTCCGTTTTTTATCCCTCCGAAATCAAGTACATTCGAAATAGTACTTCAGTGAACTCGACGTAAAAACCCTATTATTTACTTAACACACAAACATACATCTTCATTACACTGTGAGTGGTTGAAATATCCATGGTGTGAATCTGATGGTTCATGGTTCGCGGCCTGTTCTCGCAAAAAAAATTGTATCCACGCTTTGGGGGCCTTATAAAGTGGGAGTCAAATCCTACAAAAGTAGCCCTAGATTTGAGGTGGGCACTATCTACTAGCCACCTTCCTTTCCTCTTTGGCCCGGCATGGTCAGGTGGTTAAGGAGCTCTACTCGCAATCTGCGGTTCGCGAGTTCGAATCCCCGTCCCACCAAACATGCTCGCTCTTTCAGCCGTGGGGGCGTTATAATGTGACGATCAATCCCACTATTCGTTGGTAAAAGAGTAGCCAAGAGTTGGCGGTGGGTGGTAATGACAAGCTGCCTTCCCACTGCTAAATTAGGGACAACTAGCGCAGACAGCCCTCGTGTAGCTTTGCGCTAAATTCAAAACAATCAACCAACCAACTAAAGTATACTACGTCATTCGACGCCATATTTCTCGACATGGCAGAACTGCTATGTACTTTACACGGTATTTTGTATTTACCTATTATATAGAAGTGGGAAGTGAACTCAATCAGATACAGCGAATGACAAATAACCCCAGATAAATGACGTGTTATACTACCTTCGTTATTCTACGCGTAAATAAATGATTTAAGTCTCAAAGCTCCAGCACTTTCTAGATTTCCCACGTGAAAAGCTTATTGAACGATGTTTGGCAACAGTATACGTAGCACTCATTGCGGTATCGAGTCAAAAAAAAAATGAGCAATGAAAATAAATTATTTAATAATAAATGGGTTTTTATAGACACTAAATTTAATGTTTGAGGAAAAACGAGCGAGACGCTGATAATTTTTTTCTCCTAAACATTCAACAACGTTATATATTCTTTAAGTCCAGCTAGACTAAGTAAATCTGATGCTGAGGGACCGTTTTTATATTTATTTCAAAGCACTTTTGTTCTGTTTTAATTCACCTACACGCTGAAGTATTACACAGATATGATGCTGCAAATTGCATTGTCTGTGTCGAACGATGTGTTGCCAAAAAAAAGATTGTAGTTTCTAATGGATTATGTTAAGATGTAAAAAGTTTATTGATATGGACCCTGTCTACGAGCTGTTTTTTTTTAGGGGGGGGGCGTAGGGATGAGATGCAGCCAAGGATTGGGACTATCCACTCATCTCACCTATCTCATCAAATTTGACATTGCTTAGTGACTGTGTGCTTTGCATAACAATATTAACCACACTTCATGTCACTATAAACTGGGGCTCGGATATTTGGGGGTCAGTGCATTATATTGTAACGGTCAATCCCTCTATTTGTTGGTAAAAAAGTAGCTCAAGAGTTGGCTGAGGGCAGTGTGGATTAGCTGCCTTCCCTCTAGTCTATCACTTCAGAATTAGGGACGGCTAACGCAGATAACTCTCGAGTAGCTTTGCATGGAAATCAACAAAGAAACAAACATTTGTGATCGTGTATCCAACAAGTGAAGATTGTTCAACAAAGAGACAAACATTTGTGATCGTGTATCCAACAAATGAATATTGTTCAACAAAGAAACAAACATTTGTGATCGTGTATCCAACAAGTGAATATTGTTCAACAAAGAAACAAACATTTGTGATCATGTATCCAACAAGTGAATATTGTTCAACAAAGAGAAAAACATATGTGATCGTGTATCCAACAAGTGAATATTGTTCAAG
>NW_013747583.1:0-1470 GCF_000517525.1 Limulus polyphemus
TAATTGATATATTGAGATATTTATCCATACCATGTAACCATCTTTACACTGTCGGGGTGGTATAATTGATATTCGAGATATTTAACCATACCTGTCAGTTCCCTTAAATCATGCGGTATACGAGTTATGCATCTTAGTAACTATCATATCAAGGAAGAGGATTTTATCTTTTTTCATATCCCTTGTAAATTATATCACTAGATATTGTCTGTTCGCATGGTTCATGAAGTCTTAAATTTTGTCTGTTGAGTGTGGCAATTTTACATATATATATCATTAACATATCTGAGTCATATTTTGGAGCACAGAGAGGGTGTTAACTTCAATTTGTTTTGTGTAGAGTTTACCAAATACTAATGATAGGGTGAGACTATAGCTAGGCCTTCTTGTTGTTGGTAGTAGTTATCTTTATGTTGAAGGTAGGTTGTATTGATACAGAAGGCTGTGAGTTTATTATCATGGAGATTGGTAGTTGAGTGCATTCCTTAAGAGTTCTATTATTTTCCTTCTGTTATTGGAATATTTGTAGTGTGTCAGACTGGTTACATTAGTGAAGAGGTTAAATATCTTGAAGATTATCGTGATTAGTTTTAAAATCTCTACAAAGTGGGCTGAGTTGTTAACATGTGATGTTTTACCTGTTATTTATTTATTAAAAATAATAATTAGGTTTAGGATATCATATACGCTACTAACAATGGCACTATTTGATATCAAATCACTAAAATCCTAACTTCAGTATTAACTACTATAGTTGACCTTAAAGGACAATAATTACAAATTTTAATTGAATTTATGGTGACCTAAGATATGTTACAAAAAATGCATAATATAAATTGGTAAATAAGATAAAATTATTTATAAATGAAAATAAAAAAAATATATAAACAATGTACTTTTGAAGACAGTTAAACATTAAGTACACATCATAGCCTAAGTGCCTAAAGCTTTATGTACTGAATAAATTTAAGAGTATCTAGCAAATTTTGTCTTCTTTTCAAAGATAGTACCAAACTTATCTTTACAACTGGCACTATATGATAACATTCTTCTTGCGTTTATATACACATTTCTGCTTTTTGTGAAGTTTAAGCTAAGTTAACCTTCACAATCACATGTATTGAAATGTCTTCATACAAATAAATGTATATATATATATATAAATACATAAAGCTCAAACATGTGGTCCCTTGAATCATGTACTCATTTCTACTTGTTAAGTAAGTTTTAAACCATGCATATCTCAACACAGATGTTTACTCACATACATTATCTATATGAGTTTGTATATTTAATTAATCATGTGTAGCTAGGAAACTTACACATGTGATTACGTGAACCTCTAACTCATTCCATTATCAGGCCAACAACTGTCTAAAAAAATACTAAGATAATCATTTTTCACAAACAAATCAAGTTGCAGGATGGTGAAATCTAAAAATACAAGAACAATACTAAAATAGCCATAAT
>NW_013747584.1:0-1472 GCF_000517525.1 Limulus polyphemus
CACTTAGATAAACTATAATACCCCCTAAGTCAGAGAAGATAATTTGGGGTAGGATAAAAGAACATTCCCATGGGAGCCCAATGCTTCTAGAAGCAGTGGAAGACCCATCCAGGCCAGCGGATTTGAAGATTGGAAGATCACTTGTAGCAGATCGTCAAGTAGTGCCTATAAAAGTGGCCAATTTCTTTAAATGTGAGCAGACACTTAAGGAAGGGCATTGTTGGGTGTGTGCCAGGAGGTAGAGTCAGAGCAAGGAATACAACTGTAAAGAAAGGACATACACTTCCAGAATATTTGACTGACGTCTAAAAGAAAAGCATAGTCCATTTGTCATTATCACAGGCTCTTCAGGTAAAAGAACTTTTTGCAAATTATGCTGACGTCTTTTCGAAAGGAGATCATGACCTCAAATGCACAAACCTGGTAGAGCACAGAATAAACACAGACAATCACCGTCCAATAAAGGTCCCTCCAAGGAGAATAGCTCCAGCAAAGCGACAAGAAATAGTAAATGTCATGGACGGTCTAATTAAGGAAGGGATAGTCGAGAAATCAGATAGTCCCTGATCAGCTCCCATTGTATTAGTTCAGAAGAAGGATGATACCCAACGTTGCTGTGTGGACTTCAGGGCTTTTAACAGCATAACTGAAAAAAGACTCATACCCACTGCCAAGAATTGATGATACTCTTGATGCCCTAAGTGGAGCCAGGTGGTTTTCAACTCTGGACTTAAAGTCAGGTTTCCATCAAGTAAAAATTGCTGAAGCAGATAGACCCAAGACAGCATTTAGTTATGACCAAGGTCTCTGGCAATACCGAATGATGCCCTTCGGGCTCAGTAATGCTCCAGCTACATTTGAGAGGCTGATGGAACGAGTATTGGAAGGCCTACAATGGAGGATAGCCCTAGTGTACCTGGACAATGACATTGTATTTGAATCAACTATTGATGAGGAAATGTCCCGGCTGGAGGAAGTATTCAAGCATTTGAAAGCAGCAAACCTCAAACTCCATCCCAAGAAATGTCATTTGTTCCAGAAAGAGGTGCTTTACTTAGGCCACGTTGTAAGTGAGAATGGTGTGCAAACTGATCCTGATAAGGTAAAAGCAGTGCATAACTGGCCAACACCAGACAATGTGGGAGAGCTAAGAAGTTTCTTGGGACTCTGTACTTACTACCGGAAGTTTGTGAAGGACTTTGCAACTATAACTGCTCCACTACATGATTTGATTAAAAAGGCTAGAGGTTTGAATGGACAGTTTCTTGCCAGCATTCTTTCAAGACGTTAAAGGAAAAATTGACCTACACTCCACTTTTAAAGCTTCCAGATGTCTCACTGCCATACATACTGGATTGTGATGCTAGTAATGTCGCAATTGGAGGAGTGTTGTCTCAGAAAGTGGGCGAAAACGAACATGTGGTGTCCTACTTCAGGAGGGTTTTGAGTAGACCAGAGAGGATCTACTGTGT
>NW_013747585.1:0-3243 GCF_000517525.1 Limulus polyphemus
AAATTTATAAATGGTAACCAATATATATATATAAACTGTAATTCAGGGTGGTTCCACTTCAAGTCGAATATGTATTGACTTAACCGCATAGTTAGACGACGGACTATTTTATAAAGAGCGGAAGAATCTTTCGTTCGATCGCAGAGAAGTGCACACCAACGATCTCCTTCCCTGTCTCCATCTTCATAAAACCTTTACAAAGATGTTCGTATAATCAAATAATAAAGGAAATAACAATGTTATAGGTATCAAAACTTGGATTAGTATATTATCGTTAACTATTGGCTTCATATTTCACAACTGCAAACAGTGTGATTTTTTTTTTACATAGGGGCTATCAGCACTAGCCGTCCGTAATTTTGAAGTGGTAGAAAGCAGCAAGTCAACAGCACCCACTGCCAACTCTTGAACTATACTCTAATTGATCAGTGGGATCTACAGTCACACTTCTAACGCACCCACAGCTTTAAAGTGCGAAGCAAGATCCTTGTTTATTGCGGCACCCTCGGATCTATAGTCCGACATGCTAACCACAGGCCACGCCCGGTCCACGTTGGCACTTGTATAATGTAACTAGACTATTTGGTTATTCAGATTAAAATACCTTCAAGAGAACAACACGATATATTGAACGTGAAAAAAGAAAGAAAAAAAAACGTCAGCGTATCTGCATCATTTTTGTAAGGTTGATTACGTCACAAACCGCTATTATTTATTTTTTGGCCTGATCTATTAATATAATTTGTCTAATAACCCTTTCATAAATTTTATACCCCAGTCTGCAGGCTTACGACGTTACAACCGAACCAAAAAGCAACCATAAATTTTAATTGCTCTGAAATGTTATTAGCACCAAAGTGCTTCATTTTTAATGTGTATACACCAAACTTTGCTCCAAATATAATCAGAGTCAAATGTATCACTGTCTTAATGTTCAAGGGCCTGGCGTGGCTGGTAGTTAAGGCACCCGACTCTACTCTAAATTTGCGGGATCAAAACCTGTCGACGAGCACGTGAGATTAAGGAGTAGCCCAGGAGTTGGCGATGTTGACGGGCAACATTCCCTTCAATCTATCACTACAAAATTAGGGACGGCCAGTGCAGTAAGCACGTGACTAGCTTTGCGCGGAAGTTCGACAAACAAATAAACCTTAATATTGAAACCTTTAAGAAATAAAATTACCATTTCTGTATTCTTAATTTACGGCTGGTGGGAAAATTTTACGTAAGAATTTAGTATAATTAGCTGTATTGGTAAAAGGTATTTATTAATTCATACACTCTACGTCATACATGTGTGTGACGCCTCGTGACAGCAGTAAACTAAAGGCAATTTATTAATGTTTTTAAGTTATATCTCTGCGAATTTCTATATTTGTATTCCACTTTAATGAAATTACTGGAGCTAACAACATTCCATAATTTTTATATATTACCGCCCTCTAGTGATAGAAGAATTAATCAATAAATGTGTTTTCACTTCATACATGCAAGTGATCGACCACCTAGGTATATACGTGGTTTATAACATCCAGATGTTAATAACTGAGCTTTTTTTATGAACAACTTCAGAGAAAGAATGAAATAACTGATTTTTTTTTTACTGTCATCAGTTGTGTTGTTACAGTCAAAACGCTCACCAGGGGTTTTCTTTCTTATTATACACAATGCCATTGATATTTAATTGTCAAAACCATCAAGTCTCCGTGGGTGGTGTTCCACCCAGTGGTTGGCACTGTCACAGAAAAAAAAATCAAACCCTGTTTTTGATCGCTGAGACATTGAGAATCATCCACGCGCGTCTGTCAGAAAGCTAGCTGGTCGTGAGGAATGTGTTTGTATCCAAATTCGTCAAAGGTGGCCGATTAACCTGCTTATGATGTAAAAAAAAAAAAAACGATCAGTAAGTTTTATAGATATTTTAATGATTTATTTAACTTTGGTATTTAGATAATTTAAGGTACGGGAAGTCTACCGTGATGATACTAGTATAGAGCGTACTAGAATACGGAAGTCTTGCTCGGTAGAATTCGTCTTTAGTACCCGTACAACGTAGGTTTTTCGTGGCCAGACAGAATTGAAGTAATCATGACGTAAGAGCCCCTAGCATGTTTGTCCCAAAGTGCTACTGCTCGAAACGTTTATAAAACTGTTTGTCTGATGGCCTTTTATTTACCGCGGCAATTACTTAGACTATTAATTAGGTAGTTTAATTAATTTAAGAAAATATGTTAGTTTAAATAATATTTTTGTTTTCTATAGATTTAGAATAATACTGCAGTAAACACGAACATTGATACCATATGGTTCCACGACAATTATCCGTCTGTCTGTCTTGTTTGTCAGTGGGAAAACTCACGTAGCACTCGCTGTAAAAGTAATATTAAAACATAATTTATATGTTTTATAAAATTCAGATTTTGGGGATAAGGAGGCATCGTAATGATAGTGGAATAGTGTCTGTTGAAGAGTTACTGGCGAAGAAAGAAATGTATGAAACTCAGCTCCCGCCACATAATAATAACCTTGAACGTACATTTATTTCACTATTCGTCCAGTAACACTTACGTCGAAACGTTGAAATAACGAGATTTTCTTTAAAATACAATAACTTATTCAGTGACCTTTTAATACACATTGTTATGTTGACCACGTGGAGTACACGTCTTTTGTTTCTGTATATTTAGTGACCTTTTAATACACATTGTTCTGTTGACCACGTGGAGTACACGTTTTTTGTTTCTGTATATTCAGGGAACTTTTAATATACATTGTTCTGTTGACCACGTGGAGTACACGTCTTTTGTTTCCACATATTCAATGTACTCCTCGTGGTCAACAGAACAATGTGTATTAAAAGGTCACGTCTTTTGTTTCTGTATATTCAGTGATCTTTCTGTATATTCAGTGACCTTTTAATACACATTGTTCTGTTGACCACGTTGACCACGTGGAGTACACGTCTTTTGTTTCTGTATATTCAGTGACCTTTTAATACACATTGTTCTGTTGACCACGTGGAGTACACGTCTTTTGTTTCTGTATATTCAGTGACCTTTTAATACACATTGTTCTGTTGACCACGAGGAGTACACGTCTTTTGTTTCCACATATTCAGGGAACTTTTACTACACATTGTTCTGTTGACCACGTGGAGTACACGTCTTTTGTTTCTGTATATTCAGGGAACTTTTACTACACATTGTTCTGTTGACCACGTGGAGTACACGTCTTTTGTTTCCA
>NW_013747586.1:0-1469 GCF_000517525.1 Limulus polyphemus
CAATGTCCTATTTGACACCTTCCACATTTGCATACGTTTTCCCATTAAGATGGAGTTGCAGGGAACGACAAAGATGGTAATCTGATGGTGCCATATATGGAGAATATGGTGGGTGGGGGAGAACTTCCCAACCCAACTCCATAATCTTGTGTTGAGTCAAACGTGCCACGTATGGACTGACGAGTGAAGGGCGTTTCTGATGAAGGGCTTGATTTAAATGGTCCAGTTGTTGACTATAGATCTCTGCATTAACAGTTCGCCGTAGATTGAGGAGTTCGAAATGAATTACTCCTTTGATGACCAACAAAATGCAAAGCATCACTTTCTGCGAATGGAGTCCAGGTTTTCGGGTCGGAAGTGGTACTTGTCTAGGACTAAGCCATTGTTTTTGGCGTTTAATATTCGCATAGAGAATCCATTTTTCATCACCGGTCACAATCCTGTCCAAAGTTGGTTTACTCGTATTACGCGCCAGAAGAGGCGAAACAACGTTCACACGTTGGAAACGAAGGTCATCGGAGAGTTTGTGAGGCACCCAAACACCTTCTTTATGAAGTTTTCCTATATTCCTTAGATGTTTACGTATTGTTTCACGAGAGACATGCAATATCAGGGCCATTTCACGAGTGTGTTGCCTTGGGTTAGACTCAACAAACGTCTTCAGAGCATCAATATCAATTCCAACATGTCAGCCCCTGCCATCATAGTTTTAAGGCTAAAGTCACCTGAACAAAAGCTGCTGAACCATCGTTGACACTTACGAACGTTCAAAACATTTCCATAAACTTCTTTGATATTCTTTGTGGCTACAGAGGCGTTGATTCCCCTCTTGTATTGAAACAGCATTACATGCCGAATGTGTGTCTCGTCGTGTACCATCACTATAAGGAATTATAGTATACTAAACTTAACACATTATATAGGCTACACTAACGTGGCGTTTAGGCGATTCGTTTAACTATTATACGTGATGTACGTTTTTTGTGGAGTGGGTAATGAAAGTGTTCCAAAATGCGACATTATTTTCTTGACAACCTAATAATATATAACTATTAAAAATATACATAAAATGCTACTGCATCACAGTAAATTAGTTGAAATACTACTATTGCTATTACTTTTGCTGCCATACTGTATTTCATGAACTTCTAGACTGTAGATCAATAAAATTAAGAGCTAAGATAAATTAAACCCTTTAATCATCAAACTAAATCGCAGTTCTTTGTTAACAACTGAAATAAAATCAATCATATTAATACTTTACCAAGATATTTTAAGTTACGATGTCAACTGAGATAGTAAAACGACGGACACATTTTAAATAACTTTTATTGTTAAAGTATATTTTTACGACTTATTAGGTAATATCACCTAGTCCATTATTACTGGATAAGGCATATCATAAGAACATTCAAGCCAAACATGATTGCCTAGCTTTGTTGAAAAGTTGGAGGAGTGTGTGTGTGTGT
>NW_013747587.1:0-769 GCF_000517525.1 Limulus polyphemus
ACTAGATATTTGATAACTAGAACAGAGGTCCAGATATTCGTTGAGTATGACAGATAACTAAATTTTCAAAAGTATAACAGGGGTCTCGATATTTGATAAGTATAACAGATAACCAGATATTCGTTGAGTATAACAGATAACTAAATATTTGAAAAGTATAACAGATAACCAAATATTTAATAAGTATAACAGACGACCAGATATTAGGTAACTAGTACAGAAGACCAGATATTTGATGAGTATAACAGATGACAAGAAGTTTGATAAGTATAAAAGATAACCAGATATTTGATAAGTGTAACAGATGAATAGATAATTGATAACTAGAACAGATAACCAGATATTCGTTGAGTATGACAGATAACTAAATATCAAATAAGTATAACAGGGGACCAGCTATTTGATAAGTGTAAAATATGACCAGATATTAGATAACTAGAAAAGAAGACCAGATATTTGATAAGTATAACAATGGACTACATATTTTATAAGCACAACAGATGACAAGATGTTTGATAACTAGAACAGAGAACCAGATATTTGATAAGTATTACAAATGACAAGAAGTTTGATAAGTATAAGAGATAAGATTAACAGATAACCAGACATTTGGTAAGTATAACAGATTACCAGATATTTGATAAGTATAACATGGGACTAGATATTTGATAAGTACAACAGATAATCAGACATTTGGTAAGTATAACAGATTACCAGATATTTGATAAGTATAACATGGGACTAGATATTTGATAAGTTTAACAGATAT
>NW_013747588.1:0-1467 GCF_000517525.1 Limulus polyphemus
GTGTGTATATATATATATATATATATATATAGAGAGAGAGAGAGAGAGAGAGATAGGTGGTGGGGGTAGAAGAGGGTGTGACCCAAGATTGAGAAGCATTAAAAACATGGGTATTAAAGGATATTAAAGCACTTTTAAGCATTTCAAAAGAAGTTTACCTAAAAGTGTATAAAGAAGTAAGAAATATTGTAAGTGTTAATATTTCTGTTTTATAAGAAAATATACTGCCTGAATGTTGTCAAAGCCACAGATGACAAAGCTGTCACCATAGGAAATGACAAACATAAACTAAATTAAATCTGTGAATGACTAAGTTTGAACAGTATAGAAAGATATGTGGATAAACAGAATTTTATGGTAGGAAGAAATGTCAGTGAATAAATTTATATAGTGTAAAAAAATGTTGATTGATAACAAATATACAATCACTATTATTGATATTACTATCATCATATTTCACTTTTTCATAGCCAGTCATTGTTCAAGACTAGTTATTTAGTTGGTCAGAACACCTGAATATTTTAAAGCAAAGAGCCACTCAAGTCACCATGATCATGTAACTTTAAGTAACAACAGTATCATTAACTCCTCCAGTCACATTCCCATACCTATTGTGAATTAAAGTATCTCTTAAGCATAGCAAACTCCAATGTTTATCAATACAACTTCTGTGGAGTTACAGGGGTTACTAGAAAACTTCCATCTTAACATGTAGAAAAGGTAACAGGTTATGATTGCAAAGTGTACCCTGGAAGCATGTTAAACTCAGTTGCAGAGCATAATGAACAAGTTATATATTTGCTGCCTATTGGAAATAACCTACTTTTAAAATGTTTAAAAAACACACATAAACTTGGAATGATGACCAGTCATTAGATTCAATTCTTTTTGAACGAGTTTTTGTCAGAACAAGATGTCATGAATCAAGATCAAGAGTAAAGATGTGCTATCACTGTTACTTGTGTGATGATAGTAATATCATCATAGTACATCCTTTCTTAACTAGTATGGAATATATATATATATTCATATAATATTTCCAAATTTTGTATGCAGGTGTCATACCATCCTAGAGCAGATGGTATAGAGACTAGTATAAGTTAGCATCAGTTGGGAGTTCTCCCTTGAACATGTTTATTTGGAATGATCATTGATGTAGGTAATTAAGGATTGTAAGATACCTTGATCTAACATAAAATTGTGGAATCTAAGTGATTCTATCTCATTCTTGATCCTGTCTTCATCTCCCTTTCCCCAACAGACAGTTTTCATGAAAAATTAGAAGCTAGGCAGCCACATGAAATCATTCACGCTTTGTTGTATGAATGAAAGGTTTTGATACAGTTGTGCTACTTGTATTTCCTTTGTTGTCCATATTCAAAACTATTCTCTGCATAACATTTCCAAAAACTACATTTTGTTCAGGTGGATATCAATGTATATAAACATCAAATATAACAAAACATT
>NW_013747589.1:0-1746 GCF_000517525.1 Limulus polyphemus
CTTGAATTCAATGAATTCATGTCTCTTTTTAAATACGTTTTACAACAGTTATCCGTGGACTTGGTATATTTTGAACAGGTCAAACTCACTGAACATTTCACTTGTGAATGCCTTTGATGTTAATTGGTTTGTTTCATGATTATGTACATTCAACTTGAGTTAACACGCGGCTACCCTGTGGCTCAACCATATGGTGTGTAAATTATATTCTTTAGTCTTTCTTGTATATAAGATAGCTCAGACAAAATATGAAGTGAAGATCAATTATATTACTTGAACAAACTCATCTTCAGGTAGAAAATTCATGTGCATTCAAGTCAGTGTTAATGTTACATAACTAATTACTCACATATAAAGCCACTATCAGAGCGCCTACAGCCACCAAACGTTCGGGAGTAATAAGCACTGTTTGACAGCATAAGATACACGGGTTCAACCACTTGAATCAAATAACATTTAAATATAAAAACAAACAGCGTTAACTACAACCATTACTAGACATGATTTAGAACATTGTGATCAACCAGTGCGTGTTAGCAGAAGACTTCTCTTGTAGAAGGAAGTGTCGACATTGACGTCACTTCTGAAAATATGTTTATCATAACAGGAAATTAGAGCATATGTCTGAAGTGGTGATTTGAGGCTTATGAAATGTATCGCCATCTATTGAATGGCACATCAAACAAAAATCCTGAAAAAAATTCGCACTTTGGATATTCAAGATAGAGACAGTTTATTTGTTTGTTTTGAATTTCATGCAAAGCTACACGAGGGCTATCTTCGCTAGCCGTACCTAATTTAGCAGTGTAAAAATAGAGGGAAGACAGCTAGTCATCACCACCCACCGCCAACTCTTGGGCTACTCTTTTACCAACGAATAGTGAGATCGACCGCACATTATAAAGCCCCCACGGCTGAAAGGGCGAGCATGTTTGGTGAGACAGGGATTCGAACCCGCGACCCTCAGATCACGAGTCGAGAGCCCTAACCACCTGGCCATTTGAGACAGGTAGAAAAATAACTCTAGTACGTGCAACAACCATTTCTTTATACCATTGCACAATTTTAAATAAAATTTCTCCCCTCACAACAAGAACAAGATTATTAATAGGACTGCACGTGAGGATTATATCTTTATTGATGCAATTTATAAATGTAGTACTAAAAACTGGAGTTTTTTTTCAATAGCAGATTTAATAAATAAAAACATTACAGTTTATACGAGTAAAATTTATGAGAACCTTGAGCTCTGTACATTGAATCGTTTTGGTGCGATGAGTTTCGTATGACTAAAGAGTACAATCCGAACACTTTTCCCACGCAGTATTTCCGAGTATAAATACTTCTTTTTGAAAACGTTCACTTTCTTACATTTTTTTACAATGAGACACGAATATTATGACTATTAATTACTAGCACAAACTGCGCCTGTACTGCAGCGTTTCTGCAAGTTGGGAATAATGGAGGGCTTTGATTGGTACATTGGAGCTTATGTCAATCATGAGGGGCTTTTGAGCTTTTTCCCCATTTTAGGGCGGCGTTTCTGCTAGTTATTATAACTTCAGTGTTGAAAAAGTGTATTTAACACCGTGACCGCCCACATAATTTGTATTACGTATATTCAATTACACTTCAAAGAAAAATAAATTTTAAACATATTTTTATTCTTGAAATTTCATTGAAGAATACCGAAACAATCGACCTACAAATTCGTCACTGAATCATGTCCGTAACGTCTTGTAACAC
>NW_013747590.1:0-1472 GCF_000517525.1 Limulus polyphemus
AACTGGTCCCATTGTGCCCAATAGTTCTTTGTCACAGGGCTTAGACTAGACACCTTCTCCCAAGTAGGGCGCTAAAACACTTGCTTGTAGAAAATCAATTTTTGGCTTCAAATCTTGATCTTTACCTGGTTCCACTGCACCATCATCAACTTCTTCAGTCACTTTGACTTCAGCTTTATGGCACCTGGTTAGTTCAACCTCTCTTTAGCAGCAATGTCTGCAGCCATTTTTGCAGGGTCTTCGGCTCAGTCTGTTGGGCTTTTCCATGAGATTTTCTTTCTCTTTATTGAATATCATAATTATACTGGTCTATCTTTCTGATCCAACGTGCCAGTTGTCCCTCTGGATTCTTTAATGACCTTAACCAGCGTAATGCAGCATGATCTATGGTAAACCTGGCACCAAAGAGGTAAGGATGGAAATATGTCATACTCTTTACTATAGCAAGGAGTTCCCTCCGTGTTACACAGTAGTTCCTCTTTGGTCTACTCAAAACCTTACTGAAGTAGGCCACCACATGTTCGTTTTCACCCACTTTCTGAGACAACACTCCTTCAATTCTGAATTACTAGCATCACAATCCAGTATGTACGGCTGTGAGGGATTTGGAAGCTTTAAAAGTGGAGATGAGGCCAATTTTTCATGCAATGTCTTGAAAGCATGCTGGCAAGAAACTGTCCATTCGAACTTCTGGCCTTTTTTTTTTTCATCAAATCATGTAGTGGAGCAGCTATAGTTGCAAAGTCTTTCACAAACTTCCGGTGATAGGTACAGAGTCCCAAGAAACTTCTTAACTCTCCCACATTGTCTGATGTTGGCCAATCATGCACTGCTTTCACCTCGTCAGGATCAGTTTGCACATCATGCTCATTTACAATGTGATTTAAGTAAAGCACCTTTTTCTGGAACAAGTAGCATTTCTTGGGATGGAGTTTGAGGTTTGCTGCTTTCAAACACTTGAATACTTCCTCTAGCCAGGACACTTCCTCATCAAAAGTTGTTTCAAATACAATGACATAATCCAGTTACACTAGGGCTATCCTCCATTTTAAGCCTTCCAGTACTTTTTCCATCAGCCTCTCAAATGTTGCCAGAGCATTGTTAAGCCCAAATGGCATCACACAGTATTCCCAGAGACCTTGGCCATAAATAAATGCAGTCTTAGGTTTATCTGCTTCAGCCATTTTTACTTGATGGAAACCTGACTTTAAGTCCAGAGTTGAAAACCACCTGGCTCCACATAGGGCATCAAGAGTATCATCAATTCTTGGTAGTGGATATGGGTCTTTTTTGGTTATACTGTTAAGAGCTCTGAAGTCCACACAACAATGTTGGGTCCCATCCTTCTTCTGGACTAACACGACAGGAGCTGACCAGGGACTATCTGATTTCTCGACTATCCCTTCCTTAATTAGACCATCCATGACCTTCTCCATCTCTTGTCGCTTTGCCAGAGCTATTCTCCTTGGAGA
>NW_013747591.1:0-1471 GCF_000517525.1 Limulus polyphemus
CTGTATGATTTTTGGTAATCCTTTGATCTAGCACCTTGATACTCACAAGGGTTTGCTGAGATGCAGAATCTATGACAAAGTTGCACTTTTGGCCATTCAGCTTTCCTATCACGTAGACACTATGTGTGCTCTCCATTTTACACTTAGCTGTTGGGACTTTCATTATGAGGTTGATGGGCGTCCCTCAGCACCAAGCACTACTGGTTTCCCAAAATTGACTTATTGGTAATATTCTTCTTACACTGGCTTCTCATATGTCATTGCTCTCCACAGTTCCAACAACCTTTCTGGGTGGCAGCCTTTCTTGCCATGGCATCTTCCCTGTGTTGAAGTTGCTGGCATTGAGCTCTCTTGTGCCCAGGTTTGTTACAGTGCCAGCAAAGTCACTCAAACTTCTCTGAAAGCTGCCCCTTTTCTGGCCTTGAATCCTGATGACTGTACCAACCTTGGTACCTCTGCACTGGACTTAACTTATGATTCGAATTCAAGAACTCTAGTCATTTCATCCTGCATAATAGAGGAGTGTGCATGTTTTACTTGTATCTTCAGTTGTAGACTGTCCAAGTCGTCTACAAACTGATCCATCAGCAACAGCTTAAGGACATCGGGTGGTGCAGTTGGGTAGGCCTTGTGTGCCATACTTTCCAAATCCTCTGCCAGCTCTTACAGGCTCTCCTCTTTAGCACAGACTATCGTCCTAAACCTAGCCCTGTAGACTTCGGACTGATTTTGAGTTCCATACCTGATTTTTAGAGCAGCTACTAGTGCTCTATAGTTGTGCCCAAGTATTTTCAGGGGTTGTCCCTTCAATCTCGTTGCCGGGTACACTGCTTTTTGCTCCTCATTCCATCCATTCATTTCTGCCAGGAGCTCAAATTGTGCTTTATATGCTTCCCATCGAATTCCTGTAGCTTCCTTCATACTAAATCACCCCTGTTGCTGACACTCATGTTTGTAATGTGACTTCTAGTAGGACTGAAGATGTCTGCATTAGGGTTTAGCTGCGGGGTCTGGAAGGGGCTTCCTGTTGTCTGGGGCTGATTAGGTCCATGGTTAATATATCATCCCGGTGTAAAATACAGTAAATCGTCTTTTAATGTATTTAATTCACTTTGAAATTTACTAATCTTTTCCATTTGTGTATGCTGGCATTCTCTCAACTGTTGGAGACTTTCTTCTTGTTTATTTTCTTTCTCCTCAAGCCACTGTTGTAGTCTCTCTTCTTGTTCATTTTCTTTCTCCGCCAACCACTGCTGTAGTCTCTCTTCTTGTTAATTTTCTCGTTCTTCTTGTTTCCTTTCTTTTTCCTCCAACAAATGCTGTAATCTCTTTTCTTGTTTCTTTTCTTTTTCCTCCAACAACTACTGTAATCTCTCTTGTTTATTTTGCTGTTTGAGCTGTCACTGTTGGAGGTTTTCTTACCACTGCTGTTGTCTCTCTTCTTGTTTCTTTTCTTTTCCTCCAACGACTG
>NW_013747592.1:0-1474 GCF_000517525.1 Limulus polyphemus
ATCTATCTCTCTTTGCAATCTATCTGTCTATCTCTTCTATCACGCTGGTTTTTCTCGCCAGGCTTATATACTAGAAAAGAGGGCACCTTGAACAAATTAGAGTTGCCAGGAAAATTCATGATCCTTCGAGAAACTCCAGTGTGCATGCTCCCAGCATCGCGTGACTTTTGCTGTCGTAACAATAGTTTATTCAAATTATTTTTCCACTTATAGATGTATTGCAATGAACCTCCATCTCTTGTATACCAGATATCACACCTTTGGCAAATATCATGATACACTAGTGAAGGATTTCACCCCTAATTAAAGCTGGACAACAAGTGGTAATTGACAGCCCCATTAATCTATTAGTACTGTGCTCCTCAAACCATGGCACAAACAAGCAAAATAAAAACTATTGGTGAGTGCTGCCAGCCACTTACCTTTTCCCTAGGCAGCAGTTCAAAAGAAAAAATAAAGTGGAAGCAGGTGCTGCCAGTCAGTTGCCTTTTGTCTAGTCAGCAGATTAAAAAGAAAAATAAAAATAGCAAAAACAAAAAAGTTGACAGGTGCTGCCAGAAAATTGCCTTCTCTCTAAGTCAGCAAATTTATTGACAGTCCTTAGTAGGTTTGACAGGGTGAGCAAGATTGGTGACAATGGGAATTGAATCCAAGATCTTTAAAACAAAAGCCCTTCCCCCCAATAAATCACCAAAGCTAAACAAATTTGAAGTAAAAAATATTAAAAAAATCAACTTATATGGCTAAAATCATGCAGAGCACAGATAGCCCATTATGTAGCTTTCAGCTTAACAACAAATGAATATAATAACAGTATTTTGTTTGTTTGAATAATTGAAATAATCTAAAACAGTAATAATTAGAAACCCTAATTTTGAATTTTGATCAGATGGTTATTTTTGTGATGAATAATTTAATAGTAATTCCAATTAAATGATTGTTGGACTCGTTTAAAACTAATAATCGTAAACACTAATTTCAATTAATCAAAACATTGTAATTTTTATTAAATGATTTGTTTATGTGAAATTAATCAATGTTACCACTGCTCAGTAGTGAAATTTATTACTACATTATGTGCATACATACACACACACACACACACACATACTACTACTAAAACTCAGATTGTTTGTTTGTGGGATTGTCTGTAATTAAATACAGCAAAAATCGCACACAACACTGCCATATTTGTAATGAAATGAGAATAGAAACAGAATAAAACAAGTTTTGTTAAAATTGGTCCATGGTTTACCTAGTTAACCCCCTTTTTAATGGGTCACTTTTATGAAAATTTCTAGATGAATTTAGGTACACTAGATGGCATCACATATCAGTTTATCTATCTATCTATTCGTTCTCCACCTGATGAATCATTTTAAAATATCTTCTATACAATAATATATGCATAACAGAAATTAAATGATGAGATGAAAATGTGTTATAAAGGCGCGTAGAAAGAACAACAATAAAA
>NW_013747593.1:0-1870 GCF_000517525.1 Limulus polyphemus
ATCAATACAGTGTGCTGTCAATAAGACACACAAGATTTAACGATACTGTGTACTATCAATAATAAGACACAATATTTAAAAATACTGTGTACTATCAATAAGAAGAGACAAGATTTAACAATACTGTGTACTGTCGATAAGAAGACGCAAGATTTAACAATATTGTGTACTGTCAATAAGAAAAAACAAGATTTAACAATACTGTGTACTATCAATAAGAAGACACAAGATTAAACAATACTCTGTACTATCAATAAGAAGACGCGAGATTTATCAATACTCTGTTTTGTGAATAAGAAGACACAAGATATAACAATACAGTGTGCTGTAAATAATACACACGAGATTTAACGATACTGTGTACTGTCAATAAGAAGACACAATATTAAACAATACTCTGTACTGTCAATAATAAAACACAAGATTTAACAATACTGTGTACTCTCAATAAGAAGACACAAGGTTAAACAATACTGTGTACTATCAATAAGAAGACACAAGATTTAACAATACTGTGTACTGTTAATAAGAAGACACAAGATTTAACGTTACTGTGTACTATCACTAACAAGCCACAAGATTTAACGATATTTTGTATCATCACTAAGAACACACAAGATTTAACAATACTGTGTACTGTCGATAAGAAGACGCAAGACGTAACAATACTGTATACTGTTGATAAGAAGAAACAAGTTTTAACAATACTGTGTACTGTCGATAAGAGGACGCAAGATGTAACAATACTGTTTACTGTCGATAAGAAGGCGCAAGATTTAACAATATTGTTTACTGTCAATAAGAAGACACAAGATTTAACAATACTGTGTACTATCAATAAGAAGAGACAAGGTTTAACGATATTGTGTACTATCAATAAGAAGACACAAGATTTAAAAATACTGTGTACTGTCGATAATAAGACGCAAGATTAAACAATACTGTGTACTGTCAATAATAAAACACAAGATTTAAAGATACTATGTGTTGTGTCAATAAGAAGACACAAAATTTAACGATACTGTGTACTGTTAATAAGAAGACACTAGATTTAACGATACTGTGTACTATCACTAACAAGCCACTAGATTTAACGGTATTGTGTATCATCACTAAGAACACACAAGATTTAACAATACTGTGTACTGTCGATAAGAAGACGCAAGATATAACAATACTGTGTACTAACAGTAAGAAGACACAAGATTTAACGATATTGTGTACTGTCAATAAGAAGACGCAAGATTTATCAATACTATGTTTTGTGAATAAGAAGACACAAAATTTAACAATACAGTGTGCTGTCAATAAGACACACAAGATTTAACGATACTGTGTACTATCAATAATGAGACACAATATTTAACAATACTGTGTACTATCATTAAGAGGACACAAAATTTAACGATACTGTTTACTGTAAATAAGAAGACACAAGATTTAAAAATACTGTGTACTGTCGATAATAAGACGAGTACACAGTATTGTTAAATCTTGTCGTGTCTTGTTATTGATAATACACAGTATCGTTAAATCTTGTGGCTTCTTATTGACAGTACACAGTATTGTTTAATCTTGTGTCTTCTTATTGACAGTACACAGTATCGTTAAATCTCGTGTGTCTTATTTACAGCACACTGTAATGTTAAATCTTGTGTCTTCTTATTGATGATTTAACAATACTGTGTACTGTCGATAAGAAGACTCAAGATGTAACAATACTGTTTACTGTCAATAAGAAGTCACAAGATTTAACGATACTGTGTACTAACACTAACAAGACACAATTTTTAACGATAATGTGTACTGTCAATAAGAAGCCACAAGATTTAACAATAGTGTGTACTGTCAATAAAAAGCCACAAGATTT
>NW_013747594.1:0-1471 GCF_000517525.1 Limulus polyphemus
GCGGAAGTCACGTGACCCTGGTAACACGTAATGAGTATCTCGAACGTTACTGAAGGCTCGGGTATTTGCTAGACGCCCTCTATTTTGTATATATAAGACCGGCGAGAAGTGACGGCATAAATAACTGAATAGCAGACAGGGAGATAGAGACAGATATTCGAGTCAAGTCGTAAGTAAAGTGCGTGAAGCGTTGTGAATTATAGCGTCTGTTGAAGTTAAAGTGACTGTGTAAATTATGTGTATTGCAAAGTTGTATTAAGAAAGAATAAACTAGTTTTATTTAAGAAAGGACTTTTATCGCTGCTGAAGCTCTTCGGAAAGAAATTTTACGGGAAATTAACAAACGAACAGAGACGTAACAATATCAAATCTTTCACTGCTATTAGAACCTGAAATTTAACATTCTTTTTGTTCGATCATATCAAACCTGTCACTATTATTAGTTGCTGAAATGTCATATCACTTATGTCTTGACTATTATAAACTGAAACATATCAAATGTGACACCGCTACTAGAACCTGAAACATCATATCGAATGTAACACTGCTATTAGAACCTGAAGTGTGATATCAAATGTGACGCTCCTATTAGAACCGGAAACTTTACATTCTATCCATGTTATCATATCAACAACTGTATATACAACAACTGTATATATATACTGTCGAATTTCGACTTGTTATAATAACAGAATAATATAATTTGGAAAAACAGATACCTATCCATCCATTAAGTATGAATATAAAGAAGAGAAAAGGAAATACGCAAAAAACAATTATTTGTATAAGTGTAAGACCTATGAAGAGCGACTCTTATGAATGAATGTTAATTTCTGAATATTTTGCTGAAATTTAACAAAAAACATTCATTTTAAAGGCCAGTTTTCAGAGTATTGTTTATGTCATTTTATGCTGATAAAAATGTTAATTTTTTATATTTGAAAGAAAATGTACGTTTAATAAACATGTTTGAACGTGTTTTTATTTGAGTTTTGAAAATATTTGCTATGTAATTTTCTAAAGCTTTGTTGTGAATTCTGTTAACAAGTGCAAAACCTTTGAAGGTGGGGTGAGCACTCAGCTTCAACTTTGCTTGGTTGGTTGGTTGGTGTTTTATGGCGCAAAGCAGCTCGTCTATCTGCGTCAAACAACCGGTAAAAGCAATGAAAGTAGATTAAAGTAAAATGTAAAAAAAACAGCGAGTTAAAAATCAATACATGTCGGTAAAAGATTTATATAGAATTAAAAAAACGTATAGTATGTAAAAAATTAAAAATACAATCTAGTCGGACAGTGTCACCATTACCAATGACACTGTCCAGCGTCAGGGGTAAACTTTTAGAAAAAATGTGTCTAAAATGGTGCCGCCGCTCACGGTCGTAACGACAGCGCGACAGTAAAATGTGGGCTATTGTGACTTGAGTGTCACAATGGCTACACATCGGTGGGTCAATACCTAATAAAAGAAAAT
>NW_013747595.1:0-2297 GCF_000517525.1 Limulus polyphemus
GTTTATGTCCACCATTGGTTCTGTAGCTGGAGTTGTTCATACTCTCAGCAGAGTGATTGTGGGCTTAATTCAGGACAAAATATCTTACAAGGTAAGAATGTGTAAATTGAAGTGACTGAACTTGTTATTACTAATTATTAAAATAATGTTTGGTGTGTAAAGTTTATATAGTTTTTTTGGTTCAGCGGTAAGCTACCTGCTATTTATCTACCTGCTATTTCAGCCTTTTATATATTTCATACGTTTTCTTTATGTTTAGTATCATAGTAATAACATGCTTATTAAGAGAGTCAGCCAAGGAATCTAAGTAACAATCACATGGTAAATTCTGCACATTACCTATATTTAAATTATTTTAAAAATATTTACATATAAGAGGTCCGATTAGAATATTTAAAACTAATAATAAGTTTCAGATATTTCAAAATAAGAAAAATATTTTGTGTTACGGAATCATGAAAAAATTTTGAAATTTGTAAGACATTAACACACTTGTGCTTAAAATTAATTACTATATACGATGATTTCCTTTTTTGGTAATTCATTAATTACATCATTTAAATTATTCAAGTTAAGTCTAAATTTTATAATATATCAGATTAAATGTTTAACCTGATTATTTTGAAAATTTAATGTGATTATATTTATCGTTCATAATTTTACATTTGAAATACTGTAGAAATAATTGGCTATTAATAAGTATATAAACTTACCATTTAAATCTGCACAAAATTGAAAAAATTCAACCCATCTAAATTTAATTTTACCCTTTCCTCTAGTTTTCTTTTCGTACATTTTTATTAATACTATCAAGACAAAAGAAATTAAAAATACAATTTTTATTACTTAAATTTATAAATGTGGTGACATTATAGTCTTGATTTAAATCGTAAGGATATAACATTTTATACTAAAGGATATAAACGTTTTCTTTTTGTAATCTATCTGTTTCTATATTCACAATTTCTAAAATTGTAATCCCTATTGAAGCAAAGGGGTGAATTCTAAAATATTCTAGTTCATCTGAACTTACCACATTATTTTTACTCTGAGACCTATGCAAGTACATAGAGTATTAAACGGTTGACCCACATATTGCATATTACACATACATGTTAATAAATAAATTACATTTGTCACTTTACAAAATGAATAATTGTAACTATTCGGATAAAAAAGTAAGAGTAGGGCACGTGAGACATCGTTTACTATCATATTTTATAACGTTTGTAGGTATAAGGATAAACTACTATAACTTGTATAACTAATATAATATAACTAGGCTGAATATAGTCCACATGGATAGTGTCAATAAATTAAATAAAATAGAACAAAATGATATAGGGATGTGCGTAATTTAATACAGCAACATACAGCATTCATTAACATTCATTATATAATTTAAAAAAGTATTATAATTCTATGATACTAAAGATAACGCATATGTATATATAATTCTTTAGATAACAAAAGTATACATTTATGTTATTTAGAAAAACTACACTGACTACTTATGATGTCGACTGATTAGATTTGTGACGTGAAATTCTTCCGATAATCCTTTTATCTGCGTTAAAATAAATTACTTTCAACGGTTTCTCGAAACAGTGTTTTTTTTTGGTTTTTTTTAAATATTTTCACTGTTTTCACATCTCTGACAAGTATTATGGAGATTTACACACAGAATAATGTGTATATATACTAAAACCTATTTTTCGATTAAACATTATAAAATGTTTCAATGTTTATCTACCTGTTGTTTCAAATTTCTTGTACTTTTTATACGGTATTTTTTACCTTTAATCTCATTGACTTATGTATAAACCTTTAGTTAACGAGTCTCCCCTTACTGGGAATAAAGACAGTATTGTGGTTGACTCTGATGGCGACACCTTATGGAGGAGAAGTGATGTACATGATCTGGATTTGTGGGCTCTTTACTACATTTCCTCTTGTTTTTGTCTGTATTCCGGCTGCTGTTGCTGAAGTTTTCGGAACGAAATACACTGCTGAAATTTTTGGGATGGTACTTTATACATCAGTAAGTGTAGAGCAATTATTACCAATAAGTTGATAAAAACACCTTAATATCGATCTATTTATTACCGAATCGTAACTTAGCAGATATTCAAGCGAAATTATTCATTTTTACAGATAAGTTTGTTTAAAGACCAACCCTCTTAATGAAGGCCTACTTACATTGAAAAAATTTTATCTCCTAGATTCAAAATATCAGAAGTAATATTGTATATTTGCCACAATACATAAGGTAAACATTCATATTTCATGTTTTTTTA
>NW_013747596.1:0-1466 GCF_000517525.1 Limulus polyphemus
GATTATATCTAGTTTTTTAAAGTGACTCCTAATTATCTGTAAATACTCTTTGTTTACTATAAAATAAAGACTGTAAGCTGTAATCTTGTTCCTTCTTCATAAGATTAACACAACGATGTTCATGTGTACTATTATAATATCTAGTTATTTAAAGTGACTCCTAATTACGTTTAAATGCTTTTTGTTTACTATAAAATAAAGAATATTAGCTGTAGTATATTTCCTTCTTAATAGGTTTAACCCAACCATGTTCATGTACAATAAGATAATATCTAGTTATTCAAAGTGACTCCTAATTACGTTTAAATACTCTTTTTTACTATAAAATAAAGAATATTAGCTGTAATATATTTCCTTCTTCATGGGTTTAACCCAACCATGTTCTTATACAATAAGATAATATCTAGTTATTCAAAGTGACTACTAATTACGTTTAAATACTCTTTTTTACTATAAACTACAAATTATAAGCTGTAATCTTGTTCGTTCTTCATATGTTTAACACAACAATATTCATGTGTACACTAAGATAATATCTAATTATTTAAAGTGACTCCTAATTAAGTGTAAATACTCTTTGTTTAATCAAAAATAAAGAATATAAGCGGTAGTCTTTTTCCTTCTTCATGCGTTTAACATAACCAAGTTCATGTACACTAAGATAATATCTAGGTTTTTAAAATGACTCATAATTACGTGTAAATACTTTTTGTTTACGATAAAATAAAGAATGCAAGCTGTAATATTGTTCGCTTTTTATATCTTTAACAAACCCAACTTCATGTATACAAATTTAATATCTAGTTTTTTAAAGTGACTCCTAATTACGTGTAAATACTTTTTATTTACTGTAAAATAAAGAATATTAGCTGTAGTATATTTCCTTCTTCATAGGTTAACCCAACCATGTTCATGTAAATGAGATAATATCTAGTTATTTAAAGTGACTCATAATTACGAGTATATACTGTTTGTTTAATCAAAAATCAAAAATATAAGCTGTAGTCTTGTTCTTTCTTCATAAGTTTAACAGAACGATGTTCATGTGCACTAAGATAATATCTAGTTATTTAAAGTGACTCCTAATTATGTGTAAATACATTTTATTTACTAAAAAATGAAGAACATTAGCTGTAATCTTGTTATTTCTACATAAGTTTAACCCAACAATGTTTATGGACACTATGTTAATATCTAGTTATCTACGGTGACTATTAATTACTTATAAGTACTCTTTGTTTACTCTAAAATAAAGAATATAAGCTGTAATCTTGTACCTTCTCTTTCAGTTTAACACAACGATGTTCATGTACACTAAGATAATATCTAGTTATTTAAAGTGACTCCTAATCACGTGTAAATAATCTTTGTTTACTATAAAATAAAGAATATAAGTTGTAATCTTGTTCCTCTTCATAAGTTTAACGTAACCAAGTTCTTGTACACTAAGATAATATCTGGTTTTG
>NW_013747597.1:0-1471 GCF_000517525.1 Limulus polyphemus
GAACGAAATTTGCTGAATCATCGTTGACACTTACGAACATTCAAAACATTTCCATAAAGTTCTTTGATATTCTTTGTGGCTAAAGAAGCGTTGTTTCACTTCTTGTATTCAAACAGCATTACATGCCTAATGTTTGTCGTGTCATGTGCCATCACTATAAAGGATTAGAATATACTAAACTTTACACATTATATAGGCTACACCAACGTGACGTTTAGGCAGTTCGTTTAACTATTATACGTGATGTACGTTTTTCGGGGTGGTTAATGAAAGTGTTCCAAAATGCGACATTAATTTCTTGATGTGAGATCAGCCCAGTGGTAAGGGAAACATAGCTTATATTCCATTCTTTTTTCTTTTCTTTTTTTTTTTTGGAGGGGGCGGGGAAGGTGTCGCTAAGGCCCACTATTACAAACAATATGATAATATTTAGTTGAAAATCAATTTGTTCACAAACGAATACGGAACTATGATGGTACCATATTTTTACGGGTTATTTCAAAAATAATACTAATAATAACAGCTTCAATAAATTAGCATTTTCTATATGTATATATAATGAATATCTATCAAACCCAGCTTCAATCTGAGGGACGCCAGTCTGTGTAATGGTTTAATAATCTGTTTTACCTGGAAGTTCTCGCGCTTAAGAAGATCGAGGAAAAGGGGGGAGAAAAGCTTTAGAAAGAAGGGAAGATGGTCAGTTCAGCTATTAAAATATTAAAGTTTCAATTATTTTAGTTAACACCAAGGTTCGAGAGCTGAAGCCGCCGAACACAGTACTTTTAGCTTAGGGCGCGTTAGAAAAGCAGTACAAGCCCTTATGTTGTCAGGCGCTGTTGGCTCGTTGCCTTCCCTTTGGTTGGTAGTTCAAAAATTAGAGACAGCTGTATCAGAAATCTCTGACTTGATCGTTTAGCTCACGTGCGTATAAGGTGTTCTTCAGGATGAAAATTCCAAATCCTGTTCTCAAACGAATAAGACAGAAATTCCTTCTAAAATGTAAGAGGCCTGCCATGTTTTGGTGGTTAGGGCGCTCGACTTGAAATCTGATGGTTATGGGTTCGAATCCCCGTCCCAGTAAACATTTCTGTAGTTTAAACTGTGGTTATGCTCTATGATGTGTCATTTCTGTAGTTGAAACTGTCGTTATGCTCTATGATGTGTCATTTCTGTAGTTGAAGCTGAGGCTATGCTCTATGATGTGTCATTTCTGTAGTTGAAACTGTGGTTATGCTCTATGATGTGTCATTTCTGTAGTTGAAGCTGAGGCTATGCTCCTTGATGTATCATTACTGTTGTTACGCTCTATAATGTTGTACTATGTGAGTAGTTGAAACTGTCGTTATGCTCTATGATGTGTCATTTCTGTAGTTGAAACTGTCGTTATGCTCTATGATGTGTCATTTCTGTAGTTTAAACTGTGGTTATGCTCTATGATGTGTCATTTCTGTAGTTGAAACTGTCGTTA
>NW_013747598.1:0-1471 GCF_000517525.1 Limulus polyphemus
GCCTAAGAGTTGTCGGAAGGGTGGTGATGACTAGCTGCCTTCTCTCTAGTCTTGCACTGATGAACTAGGGACGGCTAGCGCAGATAGCCCTCGTGTAGCTTTGCGCGAAATTCAAAATAAACAAACAATTCATATCCATTATAATATTATTCACTTTACTCGTTTTCACGGCCGTGATTTTCTGTCGGTTTTGTAACTTTCTGAATAATTGAAACAAAGAAAGAGTAGAATTCCAAATCACATCATTCCTAACCCTGCGAGTGTTATATTCAACTTTATTGTTCATTAAAACTCCATCTCATACCTATTAATATATTAATTTAGAAAATACATAGAGAAGCATTTATTTAGTAATAATGTAAAACATATAATTTACACAAGAGTGTATTTTTCCCTGCATGTAACTTATAGAAGTGACTGTATAATTTAATGGTAAGAGGCTTTCAGTCTAGCTTCCTCTACTGAATTGTTTTACATGAGAATGTTCTGGGATATTTTTATCTCAGTTCAACTTTATTTATGGTTCTCTTGATATTTGATTAATATCCTTATCAAAAGGAAAATGAGCGTTACATTCAGTTCGAAGGTTTTTTTTAGATTTTATTCGTTCGTTGCAAATCCTTCTCTGATATATAGATGTTTCTTAGAATGTAACGTTTGTGAAGAAAACAAAAAGTGGATCACGTCAATGTCTTACAAAACTACTATATTTTTACTTCAGAATATACTGAAAAACGAAATTTCTTTGACATGAAGCTTTTAGATATTTAACGTTATATTCTCAACGTTGTTGTTGTACTTAATGGATTATAATGACGTGTCAAGATTCAAACGAAGCATAATCCTAAGGTTGTATGGTTTTTATTGTAGTTGGAAGCTTATATTTACAATATTTTATTAAATAATAGCATATTAAAGACTGTATAATATTTGAGATAGAAATAATACTGAACTTTTATTTACATTATTGTTTTTCAAGCATATAAACGACGGAATCCTCTTTAAAAGACTTAATTGACGTGTGAAGACCAATACTGTTCGTAAATGCAGTTTTCAGGTGGTTATGTTAAGCGATTTGTTATGCAATATTAGCTAATACGTGTTATATTAGAACTTAGGGTAATTGTTCATTGTCTCATTAAATTTCGAAGGATTGTGATTTAATTTCAAATATAGAAATATTGCTAAAGAGTTAATATCCTATTAAGCGTTTTTATTGGTCATTTATTAGCAAATATTAAAATTGTGTTATTACAGCCAATAGTCATTTTTAAGATTATATTTATCAGTGAAATAATTCTAAATATTTTATGTTCTTCAAAAAGCTAATATTTAATATTTATTGTCAAAAATAGGAAAATCTTTCTGCCTTATCTCAAAATGTCTTCAAGATTCATCTTCATTATGATCAGTTATGAAGATACTGAAACATATTCTTTTCTTGAAACCTTCTCTATTTGTCCTGTGCCCG
>NW_013747599.1:0-1469 GCF_000517525.1 Limulus polyphemus
CCAACGCAAAAAGTCACGTGAACTATGGTCTGAAATTTTTACTATTACTTCACCTAAGGTGAACCATTTTTAGTTTTTTCGTCATTCAGATTAAAGACGACTGTGACAGATTTAGTATTCTATATCTATTTTAATATTGATGTTTGTTTAAGTTAAATCTATAGGTAGAAATCTATATAACTTATACTGTTAAATCTGTATTGCGAAATTCCCGCCTATTCACTAAAATTGTAGAAATTTTTCGAGTGTAAGAATCAACAATATATGTGTGTACGTAAACACTGGTATATCGTTTATATTGTTGCGTAAGCTGAAATTTCGAGAAACTCTCCTCACGCCTATAAATATAACCAACGCGACACGCCAGAATACAGTATATATTATTGGTTTGCTATGGTTGGTGTGCCAGACAATCCATTACGAAACACACAAGATATAAAATCTCCAATTTTGAGTGAATGTCTTTTTGTTTTTTAGCCGCGGCATACAGGCTCATCGAATGGCTCCGAGTTGCTTTTGATGTTTTTTTAAGTACAAACTTTTAGCTCATAGCTCCGTCATCTTTTGACCAATTTGAGATCTAATTACAGCTTTGGACTCAGGAGGTCAAACCCTTTCGATAGATGTATTTGACCACGCCCAAGGTCTTATAGGTTAATTTATTCTACTCCTGCCTAAAATAATTTCAACGTGAGGATAGGCTGGTAGAGATTTTGATGAGTAATAAAATCGAATCAGGTATACGCGCGCCCCACACTTGGTATTGCTGGCGCACAAAAATATTGCTAATAAAAAGGAAAAAGAAAAGGTCACATAGATTAATTTACTCTAATTCTGCCTAAAAGAATTTCAAGTGCCGCGGCTATTGAGGATTCCCTCTTCTTGTGCGCAACGATAACACCGAAAACGTATTTGATAAAAAATAACGTACTGATATTTGATGGATGTTTTTTTAAATTTAGTACACTAATAAATGTTTATAACCCACAATCCTTTTTTGGCTGCACCTTTTATTCCACACCTAAGATGTTTTTGATTAGATTTCTTATATGAGCGATTCCAAAAGAAGTTCTTTGACACAAAAGATAATAAATAATTCATTGTACCAGAAAGAAAATTACATCTCGTTCAAAATATGTCAGCGACAAAACGATTTATTTAAATTAATGATGAATTATATTTCGGTCAGGGAAGTTTTCTATCCGATAAAGCAACAAGGTATAACTCTAGCAGTAGTTCTGAAAATAGTTGTACTTATATTCCTAGTTCTTATTTATTAATATGGCTTGTGATAACGTACTTAATAGTTCTTGTTTATTAACATGACCTGTGATAACGTACTTATTAGTTCTTGTTTATTAACATGACCTGTGATAACGTACTTATATTCCTAGTTCTTGTTTATTAACATGGTCTGTGATAACGTACTTATATTCCTAGTTCTTGTTTATTAACATGATCTGTGATAA
>NW_013747600.1:0-1468 GCF_000517525.1 Limulus polyphemus
ATTATACTTATTATATTTGTTTGTTTGTTTTAAATTTCTCGCAAAGCTACACGAGGGCTATCTGCGCTAGCCGTCCCTAATTTAGCAGTGTAAGGATAGAGGGAAGGCCACCCACCCACCGCCAACTCTTGGGCTACTCTTTTACCAACGACTAGTGGGATTAACCGTCACTTTATAACGCCCCCACGGCTGAGTATGTTTGGTGGGACGGGGATTCGAACCCGCGACCCTGATATTGCGAGTCGAGTACCCTAACCACCTGGCCACGCCGGGCCTACTTTATATACTATTCCGAACTTGTATAAAACTCCTGTTAAGTTCAGGTCTATTACAAACTCTTCTGAACGCGATTACTAAATCTGTTTCTGTTGTACTCAATTACATTCTAGATGGTTTATTTGCAAACATTAAGTTACTGTTATCAAATGATTCGGATCACAATTTTTGGATCATTTAAAACAATATTCCGGTTTTGGAATATTTAACTAACTTAAATTCTTTAAAAAAAACAACCAATTCTGTTATTATTTATGATTGTTCTACATTATATATATATTTTAAAAGATATGAAAGACTTAATCAAAGATTTTAACGACCTACTTGACAAGTTTGAAATACAGAACTAATTATCCCAAAATTTAAATCCACTAAACATCAATGTAAAAATATACTTAATTTTTTGTATCTATAGTCATTACATTACTTTATATTGAAGAAGTATTTAATCAAACAGTGGGTATTCCGATGGCTGCTAATTCCTCTTCAAACGTGGCCAATTTGTCTCTATTCTTCTATGAAAAATTCATTTTTGAAACAGGTATCAAACCCTAATTTATAGATCTGTTCTTTTCGTTACATAGTTGATTTCATCTCTATCAACTACTTGAATTTCGATACTAACCTAATATCTCCAACGTAACTTATAATGAAATGACGTAATAGTAGTGATCATGGGCGCCCGCAAGAAGGGGCAACTGGGTCACTTGACCCCCCCCCTGGATTTTCAAAAAGAAAAAAATTACTAGATATGTAAAATTTTTCTTCTGTGTTATTGGAAAATTATAGGGTATTTGTAATTACAGGGGGTATTAACCCCCATTTTTTTTTTCTGCGGACGCCCTTCGTAATGATAATTATGTAAATTACTTAGATTTAGATATTAATCTATTAGAAGCAAAGTACAGTTGACTATTTTCGACAAAAGAAGGGAATTTGATTTTCCCCTCCTTGGTCCTAATAGTGTTGTTCCGTCTATACTGTTAAAAATAATTATTATCACCCAATTGAAAAATATTTTTAACAAATTGGTGACAATTGTAATTCTTTTATGGATAATGTTCAACTATTCATAAATAAATTGAAAAATAATGGATATAAGGACTGGCGTATAAATAAATGTTCATACTTTTTTATAATAACTATGAAACTATATTAAAAAATAAACTCTCGATCACGAAAAATACTTATA
>NW_013747601.1:0-2992 GCF_000517525.1 Limulus polyphemus
GTTCTTCTACACCAAACTTATCTTTAACAAGAATTCAAGTTTTTCTTTAATTATCATCTTTAGACAATTGTACTTTGTAACGAAATATTCATCTTTCAAGAACGTTTTTCTGATACTTTATCAAACCACAATGCCTAAACTTTCTTCCTAGATGTCCCTACTTAATTATAACACAAAGATGATTAAAGTTTTGTGTTTTGGCATCTTTTTGTGCGAAAATTTGTCCCAAATCATTGTGTCAGTAATTCCAGTTTTTGTTAACAAAAATTCATAATTTTGTTGTTAGTTGTGGTCGTCTTGGAAATAAATGTTGAATATATCTTTTGTTTGTTTCAAATCATGCTATTGGTGGAAATTATCTGATTGTGGACCACGTCTTTTGTTTCGAATCATGCTATTGGTGGAAATTATCTGATTGTGGACCACGTCTTTACTGATAAATTATTTACTCATTTCGACCATCTCCGTGCTTTTAAGAAAGCACGTCGGGCGACTTTCCGTTTGATTGAACATTATATGTACTTCCTGGAAGACATTGTTTTTACGAAATTGAATAAACCTTCATCATTTGATATACCAAAAACTTCTTGATATTAGCTACTAGAAGATGGTTAGCTTTAAGTAAAAGTAGATAAGGTAAGGCCTAGGTATTAGATTATAGAGACTACATTGGATTGGTTAAAATTTTGTTCAAGTATAGATAGCTGACCAATTGAAGAAAGCAGATATGCTAATATTTTCACAACGAGACTCAAAACTCGAGCGCTTTCGAATAGTTGACTATTGTTCTTCGGGAGAACAAAGGGCTATGTTTAATGAGTGTGATGAAATATATTAGGCTCGGATGTCGACGTCACGTAAACCGGATGTTCAATATGAGTTGGTCTTGAGAACTAGCCAATCATAACCTAGAGTTGTTTGTGTCAGGTTTAGTTTTGTGCCAAAGGGGGTTTGTAAAGTTCCTGAAAGACTTATGTGGGATAATAGTTATAAAAATTGTTAACTAGTTTCTATAAAGATAAAATCAGAAGTAAATTAAACAATATAAATAAAATTAAATAACAGCAAAAGGCGGTGGGAAATAGATAAAATAATAACGTAGCTCAATATACATAGGAAATCAAACCAATATATATTTAAAGAATAATAATACTATTAATGTAAAGTAAGATTAATCACGAATTTAGTTTTGAAAATCTTTTCAGAGACCTGCGAAGGTCAACAACTCCGGGTTCGAGATTGATACCATTTGGTGTTACATTATTTAACAGTGCTATTCAGTAAGCTTCGTTTTGAAAATATTACAACTTTTGTGGGTGATCCTGTGTGCTAACTACTTAACCTGGATTTAGATGTCACTAGTGCTTATATTTGCTTTCATTAATGAAAAATATTCATTCAGTGATTTATAAACGAACATTTTAGGCTTAACTCTCTCCCACCTGTTCTTAACGTTCCAATATTTACCTGTTCTTAACGTTCCAATATCTACCTGTTCTTAACGTTCCAATATCTACCTGTTCTTAACGTTCCTATATCTACCTGATCTTAACGTTCCAATATCTACCTGTTCTTAACGTTCCAATATTTACCTGTTTTTAACGTTCCAATATCTACCTGTTCTTAACGTTCCAATATCTACCTGTTTTTAACGTTCCAATATTTACCTGTTCTTAACGTTCCAATATCTACCTGTTCTTAACGTTCCAATATTTACCTGTTCTTAACGTTTCAATATCTACCTGTTCTTAACGTTACATTAGCTATCTATTTTTCATGTTTCATTATCCGTTTTGTTTTAGTTTCTTTATTTTCTCATTCCTAACGTTTCATTATCTGCCTATTTCTAAGTTTTGTTTTAGTTTCTTTATTTTCTCATTCCTAACGTTTCATTATCTGCCTATTTCTAAGTTTTGTTTTAGTTTCTTTATTTTCTCATTCCTAACGTTTCATTATCTGCCTATTTATAGTTTTGTTTTAGTTTCTTTATTTTCTCATTCCTAACGTTTCATTATCTGCCTATTTCTAAGTTTTGTTTTTATCAAACTATTTTGAAGTTCCGTAATATACGTTCTATTCTGTTCCTATTCTGAAGGTTCCATTTTGTTCGCATTCTCAGTGTCACATTACATTACTGTTCGTAGTGTCCTATGATACTTAATGTACCTAACTTTGCTATTAACGTTAAATTATCGCCTTTTTTTCAAAAAAAAAGTTTCATTATCTGTTCATTATTAATGTTCCAGTATTTGCCTGTTCTTTACGAATGAACTGATAAATACCCTAAACCTCTTCGCTGTACACGTTTCCGGTATTATATAATTATAACGTTAAGTACTTATTTTTGTTTTTCAGGTTATTACACATATATATTTCTTAGAAAGACCACGAAAAGCAAAGTTTAAATGCGATGCTCTTTTTAAAAAAAAATCAGTTTTTTTGATATGTCGTCATCAATTTTATAAAATAAACGTATAATTTTTCGGTATAGCACAATTTTAACGAAGTAGTAATGTTGCCTACGCTGATTCAATCCACCAAACTGCTCCTTTCTTAATCAGTTAAGCCTCTTTCTTAAACAGTTCGTTAAGCCTCTTTGTTTGTCTCAAGTATATCCCACAAGCCACGCAAGGCACACACTTGGAAGTATAGGAGTGACAATACCCTGGTTGTAGATTAATAGCACTATGGAAGGGAGAACGAGGCTAGAAGAGGAAGTGGTAGAACAGTCACGGAACTCGTCACTGGGTACGTCGGCTATTGGATACCCTTTTAGATCTTTAGGACTCTCGCAACGGGTCTCTCTGGGCATGCTCACAACCACGCTTCCGTTACTTTTAATCCACTCTCGAAACCAGGCGAGGTTGCAATCACAGAGAAACGGGTTATCTGGAAGAAACATTGTGTTGGGAACGTTAAGAACAGGTAGATATTGGAACGTTAAGAACAGGCAGATATTGGAACGTTAAGAACAGGTAGATATTGGAACGTT
>NW_013747602.1:0-1857 GCF_000517525.1 Limulus polyphemus
GCCAGACATGCAGTACGTGTAGTGCTAAAGGGACCCAAGCATAAGGGATGCCCACCTTATGAACAGTTGCCTGTGAATATGTCAGAGTTTGTGGAAGTGTTATCGGAAAGGATAGGATGATATCTACCATCAAGTGCGTTCATACTTGGAAACGTCTGCTGATTCGATGAAGTTAACTTATGATAAGAGATCTACTGAAGTCAGCTTTGTACCAGGAGACAAGGTGTGGTTGTATAATCCCAGGAAGACCAAAGGGAAGTCTCCTAAGTTGTCTTCTCCATGGGAAGGCCCATATGACATAGTGGATCGTCCCTCAGACGTGACTTTCCAGATAAAATGTGGTCGGCGAGGTAAGCCAAAAGTGGTGCATGCCAACAGGCTTTGGCGTTATCACGGTCCACGACATTTCAGTTGGGATGAAGTGGACAACAGAACAAATGACGCTGCTGAAGACGTGCCACCTGAAGAAGCCATCGTCAAAGAAGAAACTACTCAGTTTTGAGAAGGGAAACGGTGAAGCTCTTGATGAAGTTACTACCACTGATGTGACTGTTACCGATGATAGGACATTTACTGATGAAGCAGATGAACCCCACATGAAGCAGAAGCCAACGAGACGGAGACCAGTACGAAAGAAGATACGTCCCGTAAAATTAAGAGACTTTATTGAATTGTAATTTTGTAATTGTAATTCTGTACATTTAATTAAGTTATTGTTAATTGTTATTGGTTTATTGTAAGTGGCTATTGTTCGGGACGAACAGTACTAAGGAGGGGCAGTGTTGCGTCAGCGAGGTCACGTGACTCGTTCTCTCGAACCTTCGGGAATTGTCGGGAGATTACTAGATATAGGGTAGTCTGGTATATATAAGAGGGTGACAACGTGACGCGACAATGTGTGTAGGTAGTGAGTAATTGAACTGCAGTCAGGAAGTATTGTTGAAGTTAACGTTCATTATTAAAACGTTTGTAATAGAGCGACTGTTGAAAATAAGTGTATCGGTAAAATTATATTCAGAAAGAATAAACCAGTTTTATTAAGTAAGGACTTGTGTCGCTAAAGTTTCTTCGGAACGAAGTTACGGGAAATCAATTAACAAACGGAGACGTAACAATATGTATATTTGCTATACACGTATTTACTGATCTTATGTTGTAAAGTTTTTATGTTACTGAATTCCACTTCACATACATAAAAATGCTGCTTTAAACAGTTGGAAAGTATATGATCGATATCCCTGCTAATCCTTGTGCAGCTGTTTCGGTGCTTTCTATTAGTTTTACGATTATTGCCCTTTTAAATATGTATCATTCAGCTGTGGTAAAATTACTTAGGTGACTGTAGCAATATTGTACTCCAGCAAAAATACTACTATGTTGATTTACGAACATCTTAGTTCAGGCTTCAGTTAAGTTTCTATGTTTAAGGCATGCAACACAGTTGGCACGACTCCCTGTTGATTTCTAATGCTTAGTTTCACAAGTTTTTGACTTGAAAAGTCAGGAACACGGCCTGACACTTGTCAATATGCACATAAGCAGGGTCATTTCTGGACATATGGTCATTAATTGCAGTGACTGAGCTATGTTGTGCAGCAGATTGTTTAAACTGAAAATACTATTGCATTTATTGCAGATTACATCATCTTCAGACAATTTCTTTTCACTCAGAAGAAAAGTTCTCAGTTTTACATTATGAAGTACAAAATAGATCTCATCTGAGCTTGTCACTCAGAAAGATTTTGTTATTAATACTGTTACGTCTCCGTTTGTTAATTGATTTGTTCCGACGAAATTTTAACGACACAAGTCTTTACTTAATAAAACTGGTTTATTCTTTCCGAATATAACTTTACC
>NW_013747603.1:0-1470 GCF_000517525.1 Limulus polyphemus
TTTCATGATTTGGTTTACTGTTTACAAGAGCCCTTTTAAGACAACTAAAAAAAAAAGTCAGGATTCAGTTACTTCTTTGCAAAGAATTTTCCATCATTGCAGCTTCTTTCAAAAAGTGTCCTCAAGAAAAATACACTTGACAAAGTATATTAGAAAGTAAAATTGGATGTCATTCAAGAACTGGAACAACTAAAACATTGTTTGATAGGTGGTTTGAAAAATATACTGGTACAAAATATTTAGGTCTACATGTTTGTTACGTTAGCAGTGATTGGTGCACTCATGTTGTATACTGTCAGTAAAAACATCCCCTCAAGAATGAAGGCAGAATTTTTCATCAACATTAAAGACAAGAAATTTTATGCCACTCATGATAGGGCAGCAACACAAAAGAAAACAAGTACAATTATGATGTTCCTGTGGAACTACTGCAGTGCACACGCATTGCATTTGCTGCTTATACCTGACAAGCAAAAGTATCCATCTCAGTGATGGGAAAAGTTTAGGTTAATCTAAAAATTTAAGTTATTTCATTGACTTTAAAAAGGGTAATTGTTGTTTTCATTCAGAGCCAAAGCTCTGAACTACTTACACCATGAAAAGTAATTGTTGAGCATTTCAATCATGCTAAGAGCCACTCAAATCTACATACATACAGTAAATCTACATTTTTATTCTTTAAGTTACATCACATTTTGAAGTGTGAATGATAGTGTGATTAATCCCTAACAATTTAGTGTAGAACAAACTCCTTGTGAAATACAATTTTTCATCAACATTACTCATGCCTGTTCTCCCATCATTCCTAAAGTGAATGTTTAGCAAACGGGAGACAGATGAATGCTTGGACAGACACCAAGGTTCACAATATATATAGCATGTCAAAGTATCAAATCTGAAGGAACGTTTGAAAAGTGGAAGGAGGTTGTTCATTTTCTTTGTTATAAGGGTATTTGTTGCAGAAAAGTTCAGATCTGAAATGATCATGTAGCCTGTATTAAATTAAGAAAGCGTAAATGAAGCTCTGAATTCTGAGACTGATTTTCCATTACAGGTGAAATAGCCTGTTGAGCAAAATCCTACTGAAGACCACCAAGCAGACAAACCACAGGCTCCAAAAACACATCACTTGTAGCAGGAAATACCTACTCATTAGAACTCTGTTTATGCAATGCTTCAAAGTATGCTACACCCAAATAGGGAAGTGAATGGTGTTCCGAAACGAATCATATCTCCTAACTTTTACTCCTTTACCTTTGAGCTCGATTGCAGGCACAACTATACAAATTTCTAAAACATTTTCAACAGTTTAATGACCTCGTTAGCAATGAAGCTGCCACATTTTCATACATTATGCTTATAAAATTAGGCATTAAAAATGGTTGTGGCATGGATCCAGATGATGATAGGGTCATTAAAGCTTTGAAACAAAATATTCTTCATATGCTTAACAACTGCTTCACTTTGAAT
>NW_013747604.1:0-1517 GCF_000517525.1 Limulus polyphemus
AGGAGAGCTGTCTAAACCAAACATTTATCTTTGACTGACTTACCTGCTGAGAGGTATAGGAGAGCTATCGAAAGCTAAAATGTTCATTGTTTCAATGACAGGGGAAAGAGGCTGAGTCGGTGTGATCTGACCAGTTCTGGAGTCTATACTGAAGAGAGGATTAACTGGAGAAATGTCGTAAAACACTTTATTGTTTCCGTTTACATCACTATCCTCATCCACAGCTTCCACTCTGTAGATGACCTCAGAAACTGAAGTTGATAAAGGCACGCGCAGGAAGTGAGGAAGTGAAAGGAACACGGGAGGGTTATCATTGACGTCATTCACTGAGATCTGAAATATTTGAAGACATTTGAAGTATTCCAAACTGATTATGTAACAGAATTAAAAACATTCATAATAATGTGTAAATATCGGTAGTGTTCCAAATTGAGAATTAAAAAAATATATTGTGGAAATTCCTGTTTTGTTGTTGTTGTTGTTGTTTTAGAATATTTCAAAGAAACTCACACCTAGAGGTATTATATGGCTAAAAACATTGTCGGACTATAGCTCCCTCTGGCTTTGCAGCCTAGGGCGAATAGTTTAGCTATAGTCTTAGGGCAATATTTTAGTTATAATCCTGGGACGAATATTTTAGCTATAGTCCTAGGGCGAATATTTTAACTATAGTCCTGGGGCAAATATTTTAGCTATAGTCCTGGGACGAATATTTCAGCTGTAGTCATGGGACGAATATTTCAGCTGTAGTCATGGGACGAATATTTCAGCTGTAGTCCTGAGACGAATATTTTAGCTATAGTCCTAGGAAGAATATTTTAGCTTTAGTCCCAGGACGAATATTTTAACTATATTCCTGGGGCAAATATTTTAGCTATAGTCCTGAGACGAATATCTTAGCTATAGTCCTGGGACGAATATTTTACCTATAGTCGTAAGGATTACATTTAAGTTGATGGTTTAACCTAACACGGTCCCGAATCTTATTGAATGTACATCGACAGTAAATTTCAATCCATAAGTTAGTTTTGTTAAACAAGAAATATCCATTTAATGTATCCATGGTATTTGATTTGGTTAATAAAAATGGTAAAAAGAGGAACCGATTTATCCACAGAAGTTGAAACTATAAGATCTAGTGACTGATATGAAGGAGGATGAAATATTTCACTGAATCAAAACTCGTTAAAAACATGGACAGTCGACTATAACATGACTTACTGTTCATGTTAAACAGATTCTTACATGACTTACTGTTTATCTTAAACTGTTTCAAGATTTACTGTTTATCTTAAACTGTTACATGATTTACTGTTTATCTTAAACTGTTACATGACTTACTATTTATCTTAAACTGTTACATGACTTACTGTTTATCTTAAACTGTTACATGACTCACTGTTTATCTTAAACTGTTACATGACTCACTGTTTATCTTAAACTGTTACATGACTTACTGTTTATCTTAAACTGTTACATGACTTACTGTTTATCTTAAACTGTTACATGATTTACTA
>NW_013747605.1:0-2719 GCF_000517525.1 Limulus polyphemus
CTGAAACTATGTTTCTGAAGTGGTTAAACTTCTGTATTAACATGTTAATAAGCATCATTCCTCACCATCTTATCAACTAGCAATTTTAAATCAACTCTCATTTCTTACTAACAAATTAACTGTATAAAATCTGAAAAATATTGTAAATTACATAAATAATCATTAATAATTACAAAAGCTTTAAGATTTAGACGGTTTCAAATAAAGATTGGATGAAGAATATTAATTACTACAAGAAGCCTTATGAACAGGTTAGAAGCGTGTAGAATATTAACTACAAGAAGCTTTATGAACAGATTAGAATTGTGTAGAATATTAACTACAAGAAGCCTTATGAACAGGTTAGAAGCGTGTAGAATATTAACTACAAGAAGCTTTATGAACAGGTTAGAAGCATGTAGAATATTAACTACAAGAAGCTTCATGAACAGGTTAGAATTGTGTAGAATATTAACTACCAGAAGCTTTATGAGCAAATTAGAAGCATGTAGAATATTAACTACAAGAAGCTTTATGAACAGGTTAGAAGCATGTAGAATATTAACTACAAGAAGCTTTATGAACAGGTTAGAAGCGTGTAGAATATTAACTACAAGAAGCTTCATGAACAGGTTAGAATTCAACAATACAACACTTGCTGTTTTTCTAAGAACATGCTATTTGGTCAAACCACTTTTAAAGAAATATAGAATGTTGTATTTTGTTAGATTGATATAATACTAAATTATTAAACATTATATCGTCACCTTTACTGTCTTAAACTATTATATGGAATGTTAAGTTATATAAACGGAAAACTGGAAATAATTTTTGTTTATTAACCCTTGTATTTTCCTCGTGCTGCTTTCCACACACCCCCTCTCTTCTTCAGTGGTTCACAGATAAGTTGGAGGCTTTTAATGTTAAAAATACAGCTTCGATACTCGTGGTGGGCACAGCACAGATAACCCATTATGTGGCTTTGTGCTTAACAATTCATTATGCTATTAATTATCTTAATTAATAACAATAGCTTTTTTCGATATTGTTCGAAAGTCCCTATTTCTTTAAATGCAATTACTGATTCATCTTTTATGTTGTTCATTGTTTGTGTTATTTCTCGTCTGAACTTTATCTGTATTTGGTCGTTGTGCGTGACCTAGGAGGGTCAGGTTCACTTTGGACCTCTTCCTCCTTCCTTTATTGTTGTTGATGAATTTCAAAATGTGTATTGAAGACATGACCGAGTACTGGTTTGAACATTGATTTACTTCCCTAATTCAGGGCCATGTTCATGAATAGATTTGAACATTGATATATTTCCATAATTATGGGCCATGTCCATGAATATATTTGAACATTGATTTACTTCCCTAATTCAGGGCCATGTTCATGAAAGATTTGAGCATGAATAGATTTGTGAATCGCTGTGATTTATAGCGTGTGTTATACAAATTGATAAGTTTAAAGTGACGAGAAACGTACTGACTGAGGAATTACTGTGTACTAAAAGTTTGTATCGAGAAAGAATAAACTGGTTTAACAAAGAAAGGACTTGTATCGCTGAAGTTCCTCGGAAAGAGTTTCTACCGGAAATTAACAAACAAGCAGATACGTAACAATATAGTCTGGGTCATTATGTGTTATAAAGGTTTTTCTCAATTGTTCTTTAAAAAGTGTCGGCTTTTTGTTCATTTGTGTGTGTGCTGTTTTGTTTTTGTAATTTAAAGGCGGATACGACTTAATAGTGTTTTGATTTATTGTAAATCGTTTTAGTTGCAACCCAAACTCCTTCAGTTCTGTGTGATCGTTTAGTTTTGAACAGAATCTGTCCCAAGAATCTTGTTCTAGTCTGTGGATCTCTTGTATTGGTAGTAAGGGTATCTTAATTTGAGTTTGTTGCGTTTAATATGGCTTCTTATTCTGTGATGTTATTGGTGTTGTTACGACAGCGGGGGTCACGTGACGCTAGTAACACGTCATATTCTCGAAGACTCGTGAATGCTTGAGTGTTTACTAGATATGCGGTATTCTTGTATATAAGACTGCCGAGAACTGACGGCAACAATGTAATTGAACTGCAGACAGAGATAGAGACTGAAAAATGAGTCGAGCGCGTGAGTCGTTCATTGTGAATTATAGCGTTTGTTATAGCATGACTGTGGAAATTAAGTGTATTGCAAAGTTGTATTCAGAAAGAATAAACCAGTTTTATTTAAGAAAGGCCTTGTATCGCTAAAGTTTCATCCGAAAGAATTTTTACGGAAAATTAAATAACGACCAGAGACGTAACAAATTGGTGTCAGAAGTGGGATAAAAAAATGGAAACGAGAAGCGGCAAATCAAACTACAGGTTAGCAGATTTGATGGCAGCAATACAAGAGCAGCAAAAGAAACAAGAAGAACGAAAAAATAAACAAGTAAAGCAAGCACACCCCTCTACTATGCAGGACGCAATGGCCAGAGCTCTTGAATTTGAATCCTACATTAAGTCCAGCACAGAGGTACCAGGGTTGGTACAGTCATCAGGATTCAAGGCCAGAAAATGGCAGCTTTCACAGAAGTTTGGGGGACTTTGCTGGCACTGTAATAAACCTGGGCACAAGAGAGCTCAATTCTGGAAACTTCAATACAGGGAAGATGACACAGCAGGAAAGGCTGCTACCCAAAGAGATTGTTGGAACTGTGGAGAGCAAGGACATATGAGGAGCCAGTGTAAGAAGAATATTACCAATAAGTC
>NW_013747606.1:0-1467 GCF_000517525.1 Limulus polyphemus
CGATAGTATTAAGTACAGTAAAGTTTAGTCCTTACTAACTAAGTAAAAAAAAAAAAAACGTGCACAGGTTACAGTGTTAATTTATCTCTTTATCGAATTTATGCCTAACATAAGTAAAAGTTTTATAAAGTACAGCCTATATACAAGTGGATTTACACATTTCTTTGTCTACGATTACAATTCGTTTGTATTGTGCTACAAATGTTATATTTAAAGAAGTACTGTTACGATAAAGATACTAATTTAGCCGGAAATGTTTTGCGAGTCTCTGCTACTTGTAATAAATGTTGGAACCTCAACCTGATCTCATCATAGGTAAACGACCATCGATCAAAGCAAAATTATTACGCCAGTTGTGGCGTTTAGTTCGTTACACAGAAAAAAAACAGAACCAACTATTTTAGCAGGTGTAATGTTTAATAAAAGTTATTGAATAAAGTTGTTTTTGGCGTCTTTTAAACATAAAAATAATAATAAAAAGTAAAATTCAATGAAGTTAAGGAGTGTTCACTACTAGATGGCAGTGTCAGTGTATGACTCACCCGAAAAGGGTGAATTCCATAGTTTTTGGTATTAAAAATTTAAAATCTTGAGACTGAAGTGATACGTATTAAATAAATGTTTTACATATATTTCGCTGACAACTACGTATATTGATTTAGTTTGGCTATACATTTAGCTGAGCAAGTTTTACAAGTGAGTTCATATTTTCTTATTATAAACCGCTTTAACTTTAAAGTTAACAGTTTTCAAGAAACCCTACCCCCAGACTTCAGTACCATTACCAAAGACTAAGCTAAGTACCATGGCTGCCATTAGGAAGAAATTAGTTATCGTAGGGGATGGTGCTTGTGGTAAAACGTGCCTGCTAATTGTCTTCAGTAAAGATCAATTTCCAGAAGTCTATGTACCAACTGTTTTCGAAAACTACGTAGCCGACATCGAAGTCGATGGCAAACAGGTCGGTCTGCTCTAAAAGTAAACATAAAACTAAACGTTTAAGTAGCCTAGGCTATAGTATATATATATAGACGTTCCATATACTATAAAGCATATCAAGGATAATTGCTAGTGTATTATTGTAAACTTAAGATTTCACATAATATAGCTTCATCACAAGGCTAACAAAGGACCATTTGGTCTAATAATGCTTGGAGATGGCTTGAATATGTAATGAAGAAAGACTTTGATATAAGTTTAACATAACAGCAAATGTACAATGTTTCGACAAGGTTTTGTCATCATCAGATACAAGTAGTTTACACTGACACAGATATATATACACAGTATGAAACAAAGAGGTCACATGACTGGATATTGTTGCATGACTTAGAAGAGATATCTTGGCACCCAAGCATGTTGGTTTAGAGCAGGGTTGTTTTGTTCAATTAAGATGGATTCCTTGATTTTTTGTTTGTTTATGTTTGGTTCTTTGTTGAAAATTAAGGCATTTTTAATAGGTATACT
>NW_013747607.1:0-1470 GCF_000517525.1 Limulus polyphemus
AAAGGATAAACGAACTCCACGAAGCGAAAGGAAGATCTACTAGATATTAATTAAATTATAAATATATCAATTCATGTGAATATGACTGAAAATTTAATTTTTTTGAAAAGGTGGTGTTTATTTACTTGTGACCACGCTGTGTAAATCTATTAGAATCAAATCTAATTTTCTTTTTAACTAACTTTAGCCTTATACATATCACGTAAATGCAGCTTACAAACTTAACACGACAGAATTCATTTTTCTAAACACAAAAGAAACATCATATTAAATCTTTCATATTTGGCAATTTTGCAATGAAACATTGTAAAGCATATTATTTTCTCTAAATAATAGTAATACTTCTTAACATTAGTTAACACAATAGAAAAAAATTAATCTCACAAATAATTAAAGTCAATACAGTTAAAAAATATATGTTCTACTGTTTCATGTTTAAAACCACATAATATGCATAAATCAGCAGGATATTTATTCATATGTATTAGTTCAATATTTGTGTTGTAAGCATAAAGTAGAACAAAAAAAATCCACATTCACTAAGTAATTCCCCTTAACTCGATGACAAACATACTTCCAAACATTATTCCATGGTCTCTTGTTTACAGTATTTTTCCATTAAAGCACAGGAACATAAATATTTCGAGAATCGCAACTGAGTGCATGAAACTGTCGTATACTCATACTACCTAATGTTTAAACTTTATCATATATATATACACATATATAAATCATTAAGAGTGCTTTTTGAACTATCCAATTCTGAAGAACCACAGTTGCTGTATAGGCTATCCAAAGCTTTGGGATAGCGTGACGCAAACTGCTATAATCCTGGAGAAATTTCCTTGATGAATATACGGATTAAGAAGGTCACATTCTTCCAAAATAACATAAGGCCTTAAAACTCATAATGAATTCATATAGCAGATCACGATAACACTCAAATAACATAAGGCCTTAAAACTCATAATGAATTCATATAGCAGATCACGATAACACTCAAATAACATAAGGCCTTAAAACTCATGATGAATTCATATAGTAGATCACGATAACACACAAATAACATAAGGCCTTAAAACTCATAACGCAGCACGTTAACGTTCAACATCCACCGTACTGAAACTTGCACAAGTTTTCTTTCGAAGTAAAACATGATAAACCAGTTTATGTACACCATTGTCTCACATTAAGTTTGTAATATTTTGAACGATCTCATTGTAAGTCTTTTCTTTGGCATGAAGTATCTGTAAAGGATATATAAAAGAAAACCCTAGGAAGTTCGAAACGATACATTTCCCTTTCATAGAGAGCATTCTATACATTCAAAGGAATAAAATACACCTTGAATGATTAATTGAGTCATTCCGGATTATTTCATAACGTTATAACTGTATTGTTATGCAAATGTTTGTCCAAAAGTTTAATAATGCTGTTATGAATACCTTTGTTTATTTGTTTGTTTTGAAT
>NW_013747608.1:0-1470 GCF_000517525.1 Limulus polyphemus
AATAATCACAATAAAAACAGCTAACAAGGAAAGATATAGTTGATAAATCAAAGTAGAAACAGCTAAAAGAAGTGTCTAATTGATAAGTCAAAGTAAAAACAGCTAACAAGGAAAATGTAGTTAATAAATCATAGTAGGAATAGCTTATAATGAATGTCAGGTTCATAAATAATTGTAGAAACACCTAACAATGAAATACTGGTGGGTAAATCATAATAAAAACACCTAACAATGAAATACTAGTGGGTAAATCATAATAGAAACACCTAACAATGAAATACTGGTGGATAAATCATAATAGAAACACCTAACAATGAAATACTAGTGGGTAAATCATAATAGAAACACCTAACAATGAAATACTGGTGAGTAAATCATAATAGAAACAGTATTGTTCGTCCCGAACAATAGCCACTTACATTAAACCGATAACAATTAACAATAAGTTAATTAAATGTACAGAATTACAAACACAAAATTACAATTCAACAAAGTCTCTTAATTTTACGGGACGTATCTTCTTCCGTACTGGTCTCCGTCTCGTTGGCTTCTGCTTCACGTGGGGTTCATCTGCATCATCAGGAAATGTCCTATCGTCGGTAACAGTCACATCAGTGGTAGTAACTTCATCAAGAGCTTCACCGTTTCCCTTCTCAAAACTAAGTAGAGTTTCTTCTTCGACAGTGGCTATTTTCAGGTGACACGTCTTCAGCAGCGTCATTTGTTCCTTTGTTCACTTCATCCCAACTGAAATGTCCTGGACCGTGATAACGCCAATGCCTGTTGGCATGCGCCACTTTTGGCTTACCTCGCCGACCACATTTTATCTGGAAAGTCACGTCTGAGAGACATTCCACTATGTCATATGGGCCTTCCCATGGAGAAGACAACTTAGGAGACTTCCCTTTCGCCTTCCTGGGATTATACAACCAAACCTTGTCTCCTGGCTCAAAGCTGACTTCAGTAGATCTCTTATCATAAGATAACTTCATCGAATCAGCAGACGTTTTCAAATTTGAACGCACTTGATGGTGAATATCATCCATCCTTTCCCATAACACTTTCACAAACTCTGACACATTCTCAGGCAACTCTTCATAAGGTGGGCGTCCTGTTAACAGATCCACTGGCAACCGAAGTTCCCTACCAAACATCAACTTTGCTGGAGTGTATCCAGTGGTTTCATGCTCTGCTATTTTATAGGCCATCAACAATGGAGGGAGTAAGACAGCCCAGTCATCTTGGCGGCTATTACAAAACTTTGCCAATTCCTGTCCCAGTGTCCAGTTGTACTTTTCTACCATCCCATCAGACTGTGGCTGAGGTGGCGTTGTCCTGGTCTTTCGTATGCCAAACAACTTGCAGGATTCATGGAACACAGGTGATTCAAAGTTACGGACTTGATCTGAGTGCAGTTCATATGGCATACCAAATCTGAAGAAGAAATTACTAATAGCCGAAGCTACAGTT
>NW_013747609.1:0-1467 GCF_000517525.1 Limulus polyphemus
AGCACGGATAGCTCATTGTGTAGCTTTGTGCTTAATTACAAACAAACAATCCTCTTACTTATTTCGGAAATTCTATTAAGAAGAATCGCAAATATTAAACATTTAATATTCCAAAACTTCTATAATGATTTATAATATAGTTTACATTTTGTGTACTATGTTTTAATAGTTTGATATATTACCAAACGGCTGGCAAAATAAACCAAGAAAAATCAATACACTGCACATAGTATAAAATATGAATGAAAGAACGACAGAAAACTGCATTTAATTAACAAAACAACGAATATAATAGATAGATAGCAGTTTACTCTAATTCTGTTCGTACAATTTATACTCAACAGTTGTAACACGTTTCCTTCTATTTTTTATCTATTTTACTATGCAGTGTCTTGATACTAATAGTACAGATTTTATGTTATTCCGATAATATTATTAACTTCCGATTAGAACAAGTTGTGGCCGCCGCGGGGATCGAGGTTTGGAGTTTAGCGTTATAAACCCGCAAGTTTATAGCTGGGTCACTGCAAGGTAACTAAAACTCTCTCTTGTAGTGAGCATAGCTAATTAAATACACTATTTATATTTTCATACTTATAAAGGATAAGATGAGTGATCATTTCGAATCCTCGCCGCGATATTTTTGACCATAATTTCATTAATGTAACACCAGGTTTTGTTTTGTTGGTTGTTTTTGAATTGCGCACAAAGCTACACGAGGGCTATCTGCGCTAGCCGTCCCCAATTTAGCAGTGTAAGACTAGAGGAAAGACAGCTAGTCATCACCACCCACCGCCAACTGTTGGGCTACTCTTTTACCAACGAATAGTGGGATTGACCATCACATAAAAACGCCCCTACGGCTGAAAGGGCGAGCATGTTTTGGGTGACGGGGATTCGAACCCGCGACCCTCAGATTGCTAGTCCAGCGCACTAACCACCTGGCCAACACCAGGTTCAACTAGTTTCGGAAACGTAGACTAGTCCTAAATCCACCTATTAATATATATCTATTATAGCTATTATCTTTTATTATTATTATTACACTAATGAAAAATAATAAAAGTAGATACACCAAACATTTAAACGAATACTGTTAGTAAAAGTAACATTATAGTAACAGTAGAACATATTTAACCTATGTAAAACACAAATACTATCTGTTAGCTTGATGTAGTGTCGTAACTTTAATGTTAAAGTGATACGTTAGTCCGTGACTGGAATTAAGTCAGCATGATAATTAACTTAATGCAATTATTTTTATTCCACTGTGAAGAGATTACACATTTTGTTAGAAATAAACGACTTTAATCTCATGAAATACTTTTTTTATTTATGCGAGTTATTTGAAGTTCTACTGTGACGGTAAGTATATGTTAATGGCCAGGTGGTTAGCGTGCTCGACTCGCAATCCCCCGTCCTACCAAACATGCTCGCCCTTTCAGCGTGGGGGCGTCATATTGTGAC
>NW_013747610.1:0-1470 GCF_000517525.1 Limulus polyphemus
CCCTCAGCACTAACCACTACTGGTATCCCGAAGCTGACTTATTGGTGGTACTCTTCTTACACTGCTCCTCATATGTCCTTACTCTCCACAGTTCCAACAACCTTTCTGGGTAGCAGCCTTTCCTGCCATGGCATCTTCCCTTTAGCATGGACTCTCGTCCTAAACTTAGCCCTGTAAATTTTGGACTGATTTTGAGTTCCATACCTGAGTTCTAGAGCCGCTACCAGTGCTCTGTAGTTGTGCCTGTCCTCTGCTGACAACTGTCCAAGTATTTCCAGTAGTTGTCCCTTCAAGCTCGTTGCCAGATATACTGCTTTTTGCTCCTCTGTCCATCCATTCATCTCTGCCAGGAGCTCAAATTGTGTCCTATATGCTTCCCACGGCGCCTTCCCATCAAATTTCTGTGGCTTCCTTCATACTAGATCACCTCTATTGCTGGCACTCGTGTCTGGAATGTGACTTCTGACAGGATTGAAGATGTCTACATTAGGGTTTAGCTGCGGGGTCTGGAAAGGCTTGCCATTGTCTGAGGCTGATTAGGTCCGTGGCTCATTTAACCTCCTTGTGTAAAAGACAATAAATCATCCTTTAAGGTATTTAATTCCCTTTGAAATTTTCTAAGCTTTTCCATTTGTACGTCTTGTTCCTTTCTTGTTCCAGTTGCCACTGCTGTAGTCTCTCTTCTTGTTCATTTTCTTTCTCCTCCAACCACTGCTGTTGTCTCTCTTCTGGTTTATTTTCTCATTCTTCTTGTTTCTTTTCTTTTTCCTCCAACAGCTGTTGTAATATTTCTTCTTGTTTCTTTTCTCGTTCTTGTTTTTTTGCTGCTCTTGTATTGCTGCCATCAAATCTGCTAAGCTGATTTTCCGCTCCTCGTTTCCTTTTTTTTGTCCCACTCTCTGACACCAATTTGTCACGTCTCTGGTCGTTTGTTAATTTCCCGTATAATTTCTTTCGGATGAAACTTTAGCGACACAAGTCTTTTCTTAAATAAAACTAGTTTATTCTTTCTCAATACAACTTTGCAATACACTTAATATCCACACTCACTTTAACTTAAACACACGCTAGAATTCACAACGATTCGGATGAAACTTTAGCGACACAAGTCTTTTCTTAGATAAAACTAGTTTATTCTTTCTCAATACAACTTTGCAATACACTTAATATCCACACTCACTTTAACTTAAATACACGCTAGAATTCACAACGATTCACGCACTTTACTTACGGTCACTACAGCGCTTGACTCAATTGTCCGTCTCTGTCGCTGCCTTTCTGCAATTCAATTTCCAATTAATTGCTCACTTTATCTGGCGGGCTTATATACAGGAATAGAGGGCGTCTAGCAAACACTGGATTATTCGTGAGGTTCCCCGATCCTTCTAGAAACTCATCACATGTTACCAGCGTCACGTGACTTCCGCTATCGTAACACCATGATTACAGCGACATGTTATTTTTATATGT
>NW_013747611.1:0-2736 GCF_000517525.1 Limulus polyphemus
AAGAGTGGGCGAAAATCCCACAATCTAAAATTGACGAGATGATTTTCACGATGCCCCAAAGGATCAACGAACTCCACGAATGGAAAGGAAGATCTACTAGATAATAATTAAATTATAAATATATCAATTCATGTGAATATGATTGAAAAATGTAATTTTTTATGAAAAGGTGGTGTCTATTTATTTGTGACCACGCTGTGTAAGTAAAAAGATAAATAGCTAATAACATATATTTTTAATATGATACAAGCGCTAACAAACACAGTTTTACTTTAGAAAGGCTCAACTTTTAGTCATGTTTGAAAAGTTTTTCTGTTATAATGAAAATAAATATTTCCTTAAAATCATCAACAGTCTTTAAGTAACCCGTAGAGAGCATAGGAAACAGATTTTACGTTAATTAGCAAAATTGTACATTTGGGTTCTTGATGTATGGTCATAAAATAATTTATTTGTAGTTCATTGCTTTGTATTTTGAGTGAAAAGAATATTACTGATGTACAATTACAACACTTCATATGTATAATTTCAGAATATTTATGCTAAAATTGACTTACAGATGAAGTAGGATCCCACTCCATCTACTTCACAATGGCGGTGGTCTGGCAAGTTAGTCCAGGAGGTGCATTGAGAATTGTTGGTAACTCGGTCTAAGAGAAAAAAAATATATATATATATTTGGATGTTACTTCCCCCGGAATCTACAAAAATCCAGTGCACATTACCCAATGACCCGTCCTATGGTTTGTGCTCTGTTGTTGGATATTTGTTTTGTGACTGCATTTTTATTTTTCCAAGTATATTTTTCGTTTATATATTTACTTATTTATTTATTTTTGTTTCTTCTTTTCTTCCTCTTTATTTTAATTAGGGATTAAAGTCAAAATTCTATACTCTTCATTCTTTTAATTAGGGATTAAAGTCAAAATTCTATACTCTTCATTCTTTTAATTAGGGATTAAAATTAATATTCTATATTCTTCATTCTTTTAATTAGGGATTAAAGTCAATATTCTATATTATTCATTCTTTTAATTAGGGATTAAAGTAAATATTCTATACTCCTCATTTTTTAATTTCTGCATTATTTTCGGATTCTATTAATTGCACTTTATTCTATACCTTAAACGCTGAAAATATATATAGCTATACTAAGTATAAGTCACATATTAATTTAATTATTATTTACACATACATCTTAACAGTAACAGGGATATCAAGCAATTAGTTAATATCACACGTCTGCTACTCTTCTGTAACAAATTCCTCGTACAACTCCTAGTATTAAGCAATACCGAGACTAATTAGTTCAAGAAGAGCACGGAGCATCACGTTTTAACCCAATAGCTCTTAAAATGAAGAACACTATGGAGCTGTAGATAGTATTGATCTATTATGCCGAATGCCGCAATGCTTTAGCTAAATTAGCTGGATTGGTGAATCATTCCACGAGCTTAGCAAGTAACGGATGCGTGAAATATGTTTCATCTATGTTTGAATTTCTAAGTATCTCCGTTTAAATGAAGTTGAGCACATAAAGTGGTTTGAGACGAGGTTTTTCGAGCATCTTACTTCATCATAAAATCCTGTTCCGTTTATTTCAAATGTTGTTTTTTTCTTTCAAGATTGAAACATTGCAGTGCATTGTGCACGTAGTTTCTAATCATATAATTTATAGATTCGAATGTTCCAAGTTGAAAAGTGAAGCTTCAAGTATTTGAATATTCAGATTCTGTAATGTAATCGTATAAACATTTGTTACAAGCAAAGGGATTCACGACAAGATTTCCTGTTTTGCTACTTTTTAAGTTCAAGTGTTATATGCAATTTTTTTTTTTTACTTTAGTTTAAGGTACCACAAACTTTTATACTTACAACCCGTAACGCTTAATAGGGTAAAACTCAAGCGAAATTTTCCAGCGTGCATTTAAAACAGTACACCAAGTTTCTCTTAAAGATGATTAGTGAAAGCAATATGTATTCATATACATCCCTCGAGTGGTAATTCAATTTCGTAGGTATAGTATTTTCGCAAAAGACGATTAGAGTCGTTCGTTTGTTTGTTTTAGAATTTCGCGCAAAGCTACACGAGGGCTATCTGCGCTAGCCGTCCCTAATTTAGCAGTGTAAGACTAGAGGGAAGGCAGCTAGTTATCACCACCCACCGCCAACTCTTGGGCTACTCTTTTACCAACGAATAGTGGGATTGACCGTCACTTTATAACGCCCCCACGGCTGAAAGGGCGAGCATGTTTGGTTGGATGCGGATTCGAACCCGCGACCCTCAGATTGTGAGTCGAGCGCCTTATCCACCTGGCCATGCCGGGCAAATGAAGAGATAGAATATTGCCTTTAATCCCTAATTAAAAGAATGAAGAGTATAGAATATTGATTTTAATCCCTAATTAAAAATGAAGAGTATAGAATATTGACTTTAATCCCTAATTAAAGACCACCACTTTCATTTTAACTTCGACATTTATTAAGTTACCTATACAATAATTGCAAACGTTATTTAGTTATTAAGTCATATTTGATGAAATACCTTCCAAGTCAGGACTGAAACTGTTCCCCCTTCCACAGTATTAATAAGTCTTACTTGACTTTATATTTGAATATAATGTATCTTCTCATGTCTCATGATCTCATGGTTTCGTGGAGATCATTTGTGTGAATCGTTTGTTTGTTTGTAGTTAAACACAAAGCTACACAAAGGGCTATGTGTGCTCTGCCCAC
>NW_013747612.1:0-1469 GCF_000517525.1 Limulus polyphemus
TTACAAAAGCACTCACACAAAACTGGTGAGAGAGAGCCATTAATGGTTTATTTTCTCAGTATCCTCTTGCCAGTTCCACACTCACACAGAAAATACTTGCCATAGTCGTCTATGGTGTTTGTGATTGTATTTAAATAAACATTGCTGTTTGTGCATTTTTGTTTACTGGCTCTTTATTTCTTAAACCTCCTATTTAGTGGACACTATGCATTTATACCCAGGAAATATAACTGAAAATACCACAAAAAGGAAAACTGGGCAACTCATTTCATTCACAGCAGAATGTGAAGCATATCAGATAGCCCTTTTCTGGTTGATCAGTAACAAAGAAGATCATGACAAGATCGTACCCTTTACAGGTTCCCTAAATGTCATCATAATATTGAAAACAGGTTCAGTCAATGAAAAAGTGGACCACTAAGCAGCCTGATAAGGTTATTTGAATGATATCATTAATGAAATATAATGTAGACTATGGGAACAGGAACAGAGACAACATTGGTCAATTGGAAGGCAAGAGAAAAGAGGATGACAGTTGACAGACAGATTACATTTAATCAGTTTGAATATAGTATTATTACTAAAAGAACATCGAGGAGGTTAATGAAGGGAAGAAAGCTGTGGTAAAACTCCATAAATAGAAAATGGTGTTTGATGTAATTGTCAGAATTTAAGATATATATATTGTTGCGACAGCGGAAGTCACGCAACTCTGGGAGCATGTGTGCCGGAGTTTCTCGAAGGATCATGAATTTTCCTGGCAACTCTAGTTTGTTCCAGGCGCCCTCTTTTTTAGTATATAAGCCTGGCAAACAAAGCCAGCAGGAAAGATAGAATTGCATAGATAGATAGATAATTGAGTCAAGCGAACAGTAGGCACCGTAAGTAAAGTGTGTGAATCGCTGGAATTATAGCATGTGTTTATAAAAGTAGTTAAGTTAAAGTGACTGTGGAAATTCTTTGTATTACAAAGTTGTATTGAGAAAGAATAAACTAGTTTTATTTAAGAAAGGACTTGTATCCCTGAAGTTCCTCGGAAAGAATTTATACCGGAAATTAACAAACGAACAGAGATGTAACAAATTGGTGTCAAAGAGTGGGACGGAAAAGAAAAAAAAGAGAGAAGATGGAAACGAGAAGTGGCAAATCAAACTACAGCTTAGCAGATTTGATGGCAGCAATATAAGAACAGCAAAAGAAACAAGAAGAGAGATTACAGCAATTGTTGGAGGACAAAGAAAAGAAAAAAAAAGAGAGATTACAGCAGTTGTTGGAGGAAAAAGAAAAGAAGAGAGATTACAACAGTTATTGGAGGAAAGAGAAAAGAATTAAGAAAACGAGAAAATTAAACAAGAAGAGAGACAACAGCAGTGGCACGAAAACCTGCAACAGTGGCAGCTCGAACAGCAAAATAAACAAGAGAAACTACAGCAGTGATTGGAGGAGAAAGAAATAAACAAGAAGAAAGT
>NW_013747613.1:0-1463 GCF_000517525.1 Limulus polyphemus
CCCCCCCCCTCCAGCTTTATGCTTGGTTTTTGTCAGGCCACTTGTATGGGTTTGACATGGTGTGTTGCTTCTCCCCTTTTGTGTTTGGTCCATTCCTCTACTTTGTCAGTATACCAATGCCGTTGGTCTACTTTTTGTCATTGGTCTATCTGGCATGGTTTCTGTCCTTTCCATCTTACCATTCCTCACCTTTCCAAGTTTTCCCTGTTTTTCTAGTCATTGATTGGGATCTTACTGTTGACCTTTTTGCCCTGTTCCATTCTCCCTTTAAACCTTTGTCTTCCTGTTCCCTGTATCTTCTTTCCCTTAAGACCTATTTCCTTCTCCTCCTGGTGTCTGGTCAATGTCAGTCTGACCTTTTTACCCTTTATCACAGTACCTATGTTTTCCTATATCTGAACCATTCATTCCTTTCCAAAAACTCTTTTGCCCAGGAAAGCGAGTCTGGCTTCATTCCATCTCCATACCTTCCATTTCATATCTTTATTCCTGATAGAATCCTGATCACCTTCTGTGTCATGTACAGGCATTGAGGTGCTATATTGCTTATACTTCTGCCTTTTGTGGTTCCTGTTCACATTTGTTTCTTCCTTGGAATCCTTCAGTATCTTGTCATGTTTCTCCCATCACACTTACAGGTTGAGTTTATCAGCTTATTTGGTTGGCTTACTATTCCCTTTCCTCTGGAGAGCGCCTTCTTTATCATGTCTCCTCCCATCAAATTTGACATATCACTATGTCTTTGGTGGTTCATTTTCATTGTCCTCTAGAGGAGATTGTCCAGACCGGAATGTGGTCTGCTACTCATATATTTGTATCTCATTACTTTTACCATTTGGCTGTAACCTTCTCTGGTGGATATCATTTCCTTCCAATGGCAATTCTCCATGCTCCAGTTTGGCTCTAGCTTGGTGAATGTATTTTTTATTATTTACTTCCTTCCTTACGGGAGCCTCTCCTTATGTTTTTGTTGCATATTCAGATTCCGCTCAGTGGTATATATATATATATATATATATCTCATTCTGTTCCATACTTGGGGGACTGTCACTCATAGACTATCATGAGTAAAGCAGAAGGGGATTTCTGCCAATTCATGCTGCTCTGTCGATTGAATAATTTGGGAATAGTTTGCTTTTCAAAATATCATTTTGTTGTCATCCATTGCACTTTCTTCAATGTTTCATTCTTTTGGACTTTCCACCACCTTTTTTACTTCCTTCCTCAAGTGGAGTTTGGGAGTCTTTATGACTTTTCTGTTCCTAGCCACTGGGAGTGTTAGGCCATGGAGGCTTCCTAGAGAGTATCATGCATACAGTAACATTATTTCTCTCTCCACTCTCTTGAGAAGAGGATGAAGCTGGGAACTCTCTCTCTCCTTCTACATTTTAGGGTATTGTTCCAGGAGGTCTGATGTGGGAGGTAGCTGGACCAACCAATACTGGATTCTTCTTGTAATACAG
>NW_013747614.1:0-1470 GCF_000517525.1 Limulus polyphemus
ATGTGATCGAATTCTAATGACTGTATCCAGGAGATTCATTTGAATTATATTTCTTCGTTTTGTTTTGACAGCAGTCACCAAAACTGTACGGAAAATTGACCAAAATTTACATAATAAGTTTTGGCCAAAATGTGAAAAAAAGGCCAAACACGGTGGGAAAAGGCCAACCTGGCAACCCTGAATGTGAGTGAAATTGACCATATTCATCCAAGTTAGTAGTTAACTTTCGCATGGGAATGAAGCTTGTACTCTGAGTGAAATTGACGCTTATCTGTTCAGAACACAGTGTTATACAATACGTCATTTGATAGATGAAAACCTTGACTCTCTAATGGTTATAGGTAATATATAATGAAACGTAAGAGAGAACTATCAACTAGTTGTGAAAGAGAGGATGTGACAGGTGGGTGTGATTTTCTATTTGATAGCTCTGCAAGCAAACAAAATTGAAGACTATAAAAATTATGGTTTGTTTGAGCAACAGCGATTTTATAGAGAGTATTTTACGTTTAATTTCCTACTTTTTGAGGGGTGGTGGATAAAGTAGGGATGATGACATGCTAAGATAAAATGTGTCACATTGGTCACACTAGTGGAAATTCAGGATTTTTTACAAATATTTCCATGTAATATTAAGAACTTAAAACTTATATACTATTAAAATATTGTTACGACAGCGGAAGTCCCGTGAAGCTGGTAACACGTAATTAGTATCTAGAAGGATCTAGGAACATCACGATTAATCCAGTATTTGCTAGACGCCCTTTATTCTAGTATATAAGCAGGCAAATAAAGCGAGATAAGTTAATTGAATTGCAGACAAGCAGAGATAGAGACGGACAATTGAGTCAAGCACGATAGTGACCCTAAGTAAAATGCATAAATCGTTGTGAATTATAGCGTGTGTTCAAGTTAAAGTGACTGTGGAAATTAAGTGTATTGCAAAGTTGTATTGAGAAAGAATAAACTAATTTTATTTAAGAAAGGACTTGTGTCGCTAAAGTTTCATCAGAAAGAAATTATATGAGAAATTAACAAACCAGAGACGTAACAATATGGATTATTAGCTAATATTTTATGTTATTCTAATTGGTATAACAAAGAAAAAGTAGTTTAATAAAATTTTGAATGTAAAACACTAAAACCTTATGCCATGCACAGTAATTACCTCCCGGGGCTAAAAGGTTAATATTCTCGAAGGTACGAAATTTTTAAGGGCTTAGCAACCTACGTCAAGCCGCAATTAAGTACAAAGGTCGTACCTTGAAGAGATAATTGTTTGCTTCTATGCTTTAAGAAAAATAAGTTTAATAACTTATTTCTAAATAGTAATAATCTATATACATATATAATAATTGAAATGTTACTGTATTTTACTAAATACTAGTCTACTAAAACACAGCCAAGACAGGGTCAATTTGTAAAGACTAAAGGTCAATCTTATATAAATTGGATGTTGTTCGTCCTTCG
>NW_013747615.1:0-970 GCF_000517525.1 Limulus polyphemus
AGCTTGTTTGGTAGACGGAATCTTTCAAAAACATGGGGGTCTGTTGTGGAAAAAATAAATAAAAAGGGTCCTTCGTGGTGAAAAGGGTGGGAACCACTGGTCTAGTGATTAATTTTTCATTAATTTTGATATAAGTTAAACAAAATATTTTATTTGGTAATGTTAGAACTACGATGTTCTCCACATAAACTATATACTAGATTCAGTAATAGGTGTGACAGTCATCGATCTTTAAAATTATATCCCTCTAAGTATGTGTAACATTCGTCATTAGTAAGGATATATAGTAAAGTAGATGTGACAGTCGTCTCTAAAGATATTATATATACAAATAGATGTGATAGTCGTCTGTTCTAGGACTATATAGTAAAGTAGATGTGACAGTCGTCTCTAGAGATATTATATATACAAATAGATGTGACAGTCGTCTCTAGAGATATTATATAAACAAATAAATGTGATAGTCGTCTCTAGTGATATTATATAAACAAATAGATGTGACAGTCGTCTCTAGTGATATTATATAAACAAATGGATGTGATAGTCGTCTGCACAACGACTATGCAGAAAAGTAGATGCGAAAGTCGTCTCTTCTAAGAATATATAAAATAGTTGATGTGACAGTCGTCTCTATTAAGATTATATAGAAAAGTAGAGGTTAACAGTTGTTTTTAGTGATGTTATATAAAATAGTAGATGTCACAAGTCATCTCTAGTGAGGTTATATAGAAAAGTAGATGTGACAGTCGTCTCTAGTGATATTATGTAGAAAAAGTACAGGGGATAGTCGTCCCAAAACAGTTCAGTATTTGGACTAACAGCGTGAGAGTTATCGTGTTGTTGCGTCAGCGAGTCACATGACCACTGTGACGCCACGTTTCTAGAACCATCCTGTACTTTGGCGAATGCTCTAGTAATTACTAGATATAGGGTAGTCGGGTATATTAAAGAGGGGGACAACGTGACGCGG
>NW_013747616.1:0-4518 GCF_000517525.1 Limulus polyphemus
GTTGATATGTATCCAGTTTATGATACTTGCCAACAAGATTGATACACATAGTTTTCTAATAGAAATATATTTTAATATACAAACAATAACACAATTTACAATAACATTTATTACAAATAATGATCTATGTACAAAAGTTTTACAAACTTACAAACAATATTGAGTCCTCTACCTGGTCTAGAACTTATGTTCTTGAATATCTTATCGAGGGTTCACGATGAACGAATCAATTTTGAGTTGATACAATTCACTTACAGGGAGCCAGCTAGCCTTGTTCTTCGTTCATTGCCGGCCACATAATGTTTTCATAAAAATATTAATGTCCAATGTGAATCTGCCGAAGTTTGTTTTTTTGTAATATTCGAAATCTATAAACGTTCCTGGTCAAATATCTGATGTTCCTGATTAATAAACGTTATAACAGTCACAATTATACCTTCCGAGGTATATAGTACACCAACTATAACAAATCAATAATATATATACTGTCTGTTGGCGCGGCGCGTTGGTTATATTTATAGGCGTGAGGAGAGTTTCTCGAAATTTCAGCTTACGCAACGATATAAACGGTACACCAGTGTTTACATACACACATGTATTGTTGATTCTTACACTCGAGAATTTTCTACAATTTTAGTGAATAGAGTTTCGTAATACATATTTAACAGTATAAGTTATGTACATTTCTACATATAAATTTAACTTAAACAAACATCGATATTAAAATAGATATAGAATATTAAATCCGTCACAACTCGAAAAATGCTTAAGACAGAAACAAGCTCGGAAATCATATTCCAAGCCAATTTATAGTAACGTCCTTATCAGCATTACGGTTACGAAAAAGAACACCCTTGTTTGTTATATAGCGTCTGTCCTCTTAACCTCTTCCACGTGTGGGGTGAAGAGAAATTCATTTCTGACCACCCCGGTGTCCAGAGCTTCGAACCCCAAGTTAGAGTCTTTGGTTTAATGCTAAATTACTACCACGTTCTTAGCAAAGCTAAGCTCGATGGACTTGACGGGAATTGTAAGATTCGGGTTGCTATAATTATTTATTTTATTTGTGTGACTGCAACTATAGAACTACTGGCTTTTGTCAATTATAATTACTGTTATCTTGTTTACGTTACAGGAGAAGCACCTAGTTTCACCGCAATATTTTTTCTTCTTTAGTCATCTACCAGTTCATGTTTTTGGCTAAGGGAAGCTTTTAGTTTAACAAAAATTAAACTGTGTTCTAACGTCTGAAGACTGATTGAGGAAGTAGTTCTGATACGTTTCATTGTAGCAGTAGTGATAATTCTATGATCACAATAATGAGGATTAATCGCACTTTATAACAACAATGTTTCAGATCTTTTGTTGCCTCAATCAAAAATGATCTTGATCTCACATGCCGTTTACACGAGACCCAAAACTGTGTACATATATGTGTGTAGGCGTGTGTTTATATATTTACATGCATATTTAGTTTCCCTATATTAAACTAATACTACATTAAATTATATATTTCTCGGACATTAAAATACATTTATATTTGTCTACAAGTTTCCCTTAGCAAGAGATTTCTACGAGTAGATTACATGTAGCATTTGATCCTCAGTAAAATCAACATACGAGGCTAACGAACGGTTCAGTGGATCGTTTTATAATGTTCGATTTGGTTTGTTTGGTTTTGTTTTGAATTTCGCGCAAAGCTACTCGAGAGTTATCTGCGCGAACCGTCCATAATTTAGCAGTGATAGACAAGAGGGAAGGCAGTTAGTGTACACCATCCACCGCCAACTATTGGGCTACTCTTTTACCAACGAATAATGTGATCAACCGTCATATTATAACGCCCCCACGGCTGAAAGGGCGAGCATGTTCGGCGTGATGGTGATTAGAACTCGCGACCCTCATATTGCGAGTCAAGCGCCCTAACCACCAGGTCATGTCGGGCCATTTAGGATAGAAAACAGCTGGGGAGTAGTTTGTTAGGCCAACCCATAGTAATGACCCAATCTACTTTACGCTTTAAATAAAAAAGAAAGAACCCTATGACTGAAAAAAATATTTATAAAAAGACTGCGGCGAAACCAGGCGGTTCCGTTAACAAAATAATAGGAATTATAACTACAAAAGCCTACAAGCCAGTAATTCTCTAGCTCCAGTCCCGCTTCGATATCAACGGCCAAATAAAATGAATAATTATAGCAACCAGAATTCTACCGTCCATCTATGCAGCTCCAGTGGACTTCTGTGCTTTTGACCTGCTTGAAAATGGTCGTAAAAGCCGACGTACATGTAGAGTAAAAGGTCTATGAAAAGTGTGTCAACATGTGTGATATGAGGTCAACCTCGCTGTCCATAAACACTAGTTAGTGTGGAAATTTCGATGTCGTGCAATAACGCTAAACATCCTGTTTTTATACCTGCTGTGATTAAGGCACAAATAACCTATTGCGTAGGTTTGTGCTAAGCAGCAAACAGGTAATTTGTTTCTTTCAGAATGTATTTTAAGTTACAGATTATGAAGTTATCTAGTGGATGAAAATGAAGATATTTCTAGATACCTCTTCATAGAATAAAGTTTGAAACTCACGAGGAGAAACTTGCTGTCTCAAACGGCAGGGATCACATTTGCCATTAAACTACTGTCATAAACTGTTTCATCATTAATGTTCTTTATCATCTCTAACCTCTTGAAAATATTTTGTTATTATTGGTCTCCACACTTTTGTAATATCTATTTACGTTTACGTTGTCATTACAACCTTGTAGTGATTAACCATTACTAGTTTTTTTGTTATATTGTAATATTGAAAACAGTTATAATAGATAGTGAAAAATGCACCCTAAAAGAAACGCCTGCTCTTAGTTTAGAGCGTATTTGTACTCCTGTTTTAACCGTTTTTACCGATTTTAATTTATACATTAAGACGTTTTTAAATATTTCAGTCTTGTAATTTTTTAATATTGCTATGCCACTCATAACTTGTGTTCTTTCAGCATTGCTGGTATTTTCTATCGTTGTAATCTTCCTTGTTTCAACAATAATTATCACTGCCACGCGTCCTTCTAAGAGATATTTATCCTAAAAGCTACAACGCGCTTGAATAAAAATTTAGATAACTTATAGTGTTAAGTCTCAAGTTGAAAATTATAAACACACATTTATATATATTATGTTGTTACTGATAGCCTAATTAAAAAATGAGTAACTAACACACTGTTGGGAAATCGTTAGCGGAATTGAGTTTTCAATCTTTGTTTCGAAGATTCAGATTTCTAGATTGTAACTTTCTTAGGGAATAAGAAAAATTAAGCCAAGTTATTTCAGAAAAGCGTTTGTTTGTTTATAATTAAGCACAAAACCAGACAATGAACTATAAGTGCTCTGCTCACCACGGGTATCGAAACCTAGTTTCTAGTTTTGTGAGTCTGAAGACATTCCGCTGTGCCACTGGGGGGCTAAAAAATCACTTTTCATGCATCAGATAATTTATTCACCTTATGATTTGATCTACTTTCTTGCCAATCTCTTGAAAAAGATTCGAAAAAACTTTTACAAAATCTTGCATCTTAACAACCTATGGATCATTTGATGAATAAATAAACCGACCTGAACCAAATGCATAATCTTAATACCGGATGAAAGCAGCATGCAGAAAACTAGGTTTATATCCCGGAATCAATATTATACCACTAGTGAGAGCAAAGGAAATGAAGTGAAGAACAGTGTGATTGTTTTGTTGAGGAGCGGGGGGTATTTCTAACTATTTCTCACATGATACGTATTAGAATTTCAAATAACCTGAAGTTGAGTTAACTGATAAATTAAAATTTAGTAATTTAAATTGTACTTTGGATTTAATAGTTAAGTAAAAGCCGATATATATAGTCAGTTTATGATATTTGCCAACAAAATCGATACACACAGTTTTCTTTTTTAACACAAATACGTTTTAATATACACATAAAATACAATTTACAATAAAAGTTATTACAAAGAGTTATTAAAACAATGATTTATAAATAAAAGTTTCACAAACTTAAAAGACTTCCTTTTAGTCTGGAACTTCTTCGATACCTTATCGAAGGTTCACGATGACGAGTTGATTACGAATTGACGCAGGTATAATTTACTTAGCGGGAAGCTAGCTAGCTTTGTCCTTCGTTATTTATCAGCTACACACACCGGGTTTTCCACCGTGACGTTATGTAATGTTTTCGTAAAAATACTAACGTCCGATGAGAATCCACTGAAGTTAAATGATTTGTAATGTTCGAACTTTGTGATGATTCCTGGTCAGGTATCTGAAGTTTTCCGATTGACGGGCGTTATAATAATCAGTTATAGCTTCCAATGTTTATAGCACACTGACTATAGCAAACTAATAATAGATACTCTATTTTTTCGGCGCGTCGCGTTGGTCATATTTATAGGCATGTGGAGGTTTTCTAGAAATTTCAGTTTTATGTAACAATACTGGCACTAACACAAGTGTTTACGTACACACATCTATTGTTGAT
>NW_013747617.1:0-5109 GCF_000517525.1 Limulus polyphemus
ACCTTGTGAAGAATATCCATCCTTTCTAATCGAGAGTTAGTTTTTCACGGAATTAAATAGCAAGTTTAATATTATTTGAGTCAACACCACGTATCATATTTGTAACTAAAAGTGCCAACTTCAGTTATCTGCTTCAAATCGATAGATGATCAAGCTTTGATAAGCAGTTAAGGAAATAAATATTGTGAACATATTACAAAAATCATTACTTATAGGATACTATTTTATTATCTTCTATAGATAATACAAAGACGTGGAGATTTTGGTGAAGTAAGCGACTTTTTCTATCAGCCTTGGGATGCATACAAAACGGGATTTGGGAATTTATCCAAAGAGTTTTGGTTAGGTAAGTTTATAAACAATTTTAAGTTTCAAATAATTGTTTTATAGCACTGTTCAAAATGTTCAAAACGATGTAGTTTTTATTGTAATATATGAAGGATTATGTTATAACACAATGGTGACGTCAATTTCGTCTGTTAAATATTATACTCTTTTCAAGAAGACACAAAAATTGAATTATAAAGATAATAATGTACACATAGAAGCAAATTTCAGTGGCATGAATAATAAGTTATTTGTACCGAGTTCTTATAGTTAATCAAAATCTGTATGATTTTCATGTATATCCTTACAATCCCACCGCTGAAGGTGTTGAACGTGCCCATCTTTACTTTTCACCAGCTTAAACTTCGGGCATTCGATAAGTAGCCCTGTAATCTAATCACTGTGTCAGCTCAGACCTGATACATAGAAGTATATTGGGGCAATTCTTTTAACTAACTCATTGGAGAAATTATATATTGGAGATAGAAAAAATCAAAGCATTTTGTCTAGATTAATGAAACGTAAAAATCCAGTTATTTGAAATATATCGTGCATCAATATTTTTATTTGAGTTATATAAAGTGTCAAAGAGTGGTGAAATAGTACAGCATAATATTTCTGTTTCTAACGACATGAATTCATCAAATGTTTAGGTTATTTATTTTCTTCACAACATACAAATGTGTTTCAACATGTTTTATCTACTACAGTCAGTTTCTTCTGTTTATCAATAGAGCTTGTTGGCCGTAACAGAGATTTATACAACAAAAACATCAATAAAATTATTCCTTATGCTTATAAATCGTTGTTTTCCTACCTACCTACTATTATATTAGCACAATGTGCTTACTTTGTCAAGTACTCAAGTAACTATATTGTTGCATCTTCATTATCTTATCATAATGTCATGAACATTTCTACAGAATGACTTATAAGATATTTAGTCACTTAAGTCACCTGATCAACAACGAACATGCTATATTGTTAAAATGCAAGAAAAGCATACAATTATCTTATACAGAGTGTTAAGTACGTTATATTAAGACGATTTTGGAGCTTCAGCACGTCGCTAAAGTCCATGTCTACTAGATTGATTATTGAAAGAATGAATTGAAAAGGATGCTTTGGACAGGACAGCTTTACAATAGAGCCTTTTGCAGTGTAAACTACACTGCAAGGCTATTATCAGCATGCACTTTCTTCAGGTAGAACCTGACCAGACGCATATGCGAGGACATCAGTTTCCAGCACCAGTTTCAACAGTCAGATCACCCATGGAATTCATACTATTTGGAGTATAATGTCATAGCATTAATAGCACAAAGTATACACAGTTAAACGTTTTACAGGTTTGAGAGTGTTACACTAAAAATATTTTGAACATGCAAATCAGAGGGTCACTTGAAAAACCACAGCCACAAAATAAAGGGATTGGGGTGGAATATAATGTACATTTTGATATTGTTTGTGAAGAGTATATAATAGTCCTATTCATCTCAAAAATTCATAGAATCAGGCCATAACGATGTGTTCAGATCGACGGTGTAGAATTTACAAGACTGAATATCCTTCGTACTTTTGACTTTGAGAAAGAGACGTTCAACAAGTCATATCTCAACTGTGGTAAGGAAAGTGCGATATTTTGTAAAACAAGGATAATGGGAAAAAGACATCCATGTGCCCTAGGAAACAGTTTGATAGATCATCACGAGCATCTCCGTCAGGAAATGACGCCAACAAGGCATTTATTCGCCAAGATAAGTCTTCTACTCATACCACACGCTCATCCCGCGTATACTTCAAGAAGCTGGAGAATGAAATGAGTATTCATGCTGAACTTTAGATTATTAATAGTTTATAGGAAATGAGCCTATATTCGCTTTATCGAATCAGAAAAAATCGGTACTACGCATTGATCTGGAAGATTTTGAAGCAAATCGTCGATATGCCGAATACTCAGAATTTGTTGTTAGGAGTGAAGTGGAACTCTTTCAGATGACGTTCACAACGTATGAAGGTGATGCAGGTATACACTTACATTATAAAGTTATTCTCACATACTAATGTGTATTGATATATATATATATAAATTGTGTGTTTGTTTTGAATTTCGCGCAAAGCTACACGTGGACTATCTGCGCTAGCCGTCCCTAATTTAGCAGAGTAAGATTAGAGGGAAGGCAGCTAGTCATCACCACCCACCGCCAACTCTTGGGCTACTCTTTTACCAAGGAATAGTAGGATTGACCGTCAAATTATAATGCCCCCACGGCTGAAACGGCGAGCATGTTTGGTGGGACGGGGGATTCGAACCCGCGACCCCCAGATTGCGAGTAGTGCTTCCTAACTACCTGACCATGCTGGGCGTATTTATAAAACATATATTTATTTGCAGGTACTTATTTGATAATCTGATACATCTGCATAGTGTTGGTGTTGAGGAGATTTATTAACACATGGGATTTAATAATACTTGGTTGTTGGGAAGAGATCACTTGTATAATTGCTTATTATGAAGAGAAGGTTTAACCTGTTGAAACCAATTTATAAGACCTCATGTGTGCTGTCTCTTAATAAAGAGGTGAGTATGTTTTATAAGAAATTAAGTCACTCCTTTTTAAAATAATATTGATATTTTAAAGAAAATAACATAACATAATGTGTTGGCACAACATGGACCTATTGGTTAAAACTATTAATAAATAAATTAAAAAAATCTTAAAGCCAGCCCTTACCATTCATATACTTATCAAGTTGTCTCTTAAACTCACTTCAATTTACTGCCTCCACAACATCCGAAGACAACCCATTCCAAACGTTAAACACCCTGTTAGAAAAATAAAACTGTCTTAGCTGAAGAGGACTCCTACTCTGTTAAAATTTATATTTGTGTCCCCTAATCCTATTATTCTCATTGTTAAGTATGAAAAATGATGATGCATTAACACTATCAATTCCCTCTATAATCATAAACACCCCAGTTAGATCCTTTCTAACCCTTTCTTTTTCAAGAGAAAACAATTTGGGAGATTCCAACCTCTCCTCGTTTGACAACTCCTCTATCCTAGGCACCATTCTAGTAACCCTTTCCAACAACTTAGTGTCCTTACTGAAGTAAGGAGCCCAAGACTGAACACAATACTCCAAATGTGGCCTAACCAGTGACCTATACAAAGAAATTATAACCTCTTTAGACTTGTAAGCAATATTTCTGTAGATACAACCTAAAATCCTATTTGCCTTGCCACTAGCAACAACACACTGCTTGGATGGCTTAAGAGACTAATCAACCATTAACCAAAACCTCTTTCTTTTATGACACTGTTAATGTTATTTCCAAATTATATTTATAATTCAAATTATGATAATTCACATGCATTATCTTGCATTTATTATAATTAAAACCAATATGCCATTTATTTGCTCAACTCACTAAATGATCTAAATCCTGTTGTAAATCAGCAGCTAGTAAAACCCAAATCCTTAATATCATCTGCAAATGTAAGTAATTTATTTACCATTCCTTCATCTGGACCCGGCATTGCCAGGTGGTTAGGGCGCTCGACTCGCAATATGCAGGTCGCGGGTTCGAATCACCGTCACACCAAAGATGCTCGCACTTTCAGCCGTCGGGGCTTTATAATGTGACTGTTGGTAAAAGAGTAGCCCGAGTTGGCAGTGGGTGGTGATGACTAGCCACCTTCCCTCCACGCCTATAGAGATAATTTTTATAAGCCTTTTAAATAAATGTGTTTACTTCGTAAACATTATTTTATGCAATATTCGTGTTTTATATCATTAATGATTTATGTTTAGGAAATATTTTTTTTATGATTTCTGAAACTTTTGTGCATTAACTGGAATACTCAGCTCATATTTCAATAAAAAACAACAACAGAAAATTCGATATATTTTTTACCTGACTTCAAACAATGTATTTTTATACTTTAATCAACTTTTTATTTATGTGTTATTTTTACATAGGGAAGAAGCTGAAATAAAGTTCGGGTTTTACAAATATTGATTCTTTTGGCAGGAGATTCCTTGTTGCATTCCAATGGGACGCCATTTTCCACTAAAGACATGGACAACGATAATTACAAATTACATTGCTCTCAGAGATACAAAGGAGGCTGGTGGTATAACAAATGTCATTATGCTAATCTGAACGGACTATATCTTCGCGGAAATACAACAGAGGACGCTATAGGGGTCACATGGTTTCACTGGATGGGCTATGGTTACTCACTGAAAACAACAGAGATGAAATTAAGACCTCTTGACTTTGCTCCAGACATTGAAGTTCCCAAATAGTTTATGTTTTAATATAACTTTTTTTGAATGTGTATTTCTTAAAGGAAGTCCTGATATAATATGAAGTATAATATTGCCTTCAGACTAGTGAAATAATCTAGAAATCCAATTATAAATTATTATATTGATTAAGGTGTAATGTTCATTATTTACAGCAGACTAATTGTTTGCATATTTTATGAGCATCAAAATATTTCGATAGACCTTGTCATGACCAAATGAGAAAGACAAAATGATTCATATCGACTTTAGCGTCAGTTTTTTAGATGAAGCAGGCATGACATGAAAAAATCTGATGAATGATTTTTTTTCTGTTTCCATAACCGTATGTGACACTTGGGTTATTTAATAACCATATGTGACACTTGGGTTATTTAATAACCATATGTGACACTTGGGTTATTTAATAACCATATGTGACACTTGGGTTGTTTAATAACCATATGCGACACTTGAGTTAGTTAATAA
>NW_013747618.1:0-1466 GCF_000517525.1 Limulus polyphemus
CGAATGCTCTAGCTATTTACTAGATATAGGGTAGCCTGGTATAATAAAAGAGGGTGACAACGTGACAATAATAATGTGTGTGTGTGTAGATAGTGAGTTATTGAACTGCAGTCACAGGGTATTGTTGAAGTTAACGTTCGTTCGTTATAGTGTTTGTTTTAGCGCGAATATTGAAATTAAGTGTATCGTAAAGTTGTATTCGGAAAGAATAAACCAGTTTTATTAAGTAAGGACTTGTGTCGCTAAAGTTTCGTTGGAACGAAGTTACGGAAAGTTAATTAACAAACGGAGACGTAACAGTATGTACATATTTCTGTTTCTTAATTTCAAACATTTCATTGCACTGTACATTGATGATAATAGATAAAGAAAATGGCAAATAAAATATAAACATTTACTTTAAAAAGTCTTTTGATATTCATTTATGAGGTTTTAAAGATTATGAAACCTGTAAGGTAAAAATTGGTATTTTTATACTTACCATGAAAATCACTTTGCAGGTTAACTATTCAGAGTCCAAGTGCAAATAACTACATTAAATAACGAATATTTATTTAAAAAGTTGAAAAATCAATATTAAATATTTTATTATTCTGAAACTAGATACTTTTAAGAACATTCTTGTCAAATTTCAAACAATTTCACCCACGAAATATGATGGAGTATTGTCCACTAAAATAATTAGTAGTCTGTAGTCATAGGTCTACTCACTCTACATCTTTCTGTAGATTTTGTGGGGCATTTTGTCATGGGGTAGAAACACACATATTGTTGCGTCAGCGAAGTCACGTGACTAGTATCACGCCACATCCTTCTCTTGAACCTTCGTGAATTATCGGGAAACTACTAGATTGGGGTAGTCTGGTATATATAAGATGGTCACAACGTGACGACGTAATGAGTAATTGGATTGAGTATTGTTGAAGTCGAGCACGTGAGACGTTTGTTATAGCGCGACTGTTGAAATTAAGTGTATTGCAAAGTTATATTCAGAAAGAATAAACCAGTTTTATTTAAGAAAGGACTTGTGTCGCTAAAGTTTCGTGGGAACGAATTTACGGAAAATTAATTAACAAACGGAGACTTAACAAACTGGTGTCAGAGAGTGGGACCAAAAAAAATGGAAACGAGAAGCGGCAAATCAAACTACAGCCTAGCAGACTTGATGGCAGCAATACAAGAACATCAAAAGAAACAAGAAGAACGAGAAGAGAAATTACAACAGTTGTTAGAGGGAAAAGAAAAGAAACAAAAAGAACGAGAAGAGAAATTACAACAGTTGTTAGAGGAAAAAGAAAAGAAACAGGAAGAAAGTGCCCAACAGTTGCAGGAAAGTCAGCAGCAACTACAGGAAAATCAACAACAATGGCAAGAAGTACAAATGGAAAACATTAGTAAATTCAAAAGCGAATTAGATACGTTAAAGGACGATTTATTGTCTTTTACACAAGGAGGATACATTAACC
>NW_013747619.1:0-1435 GCF_000517525.1 Limulus polyphemus
TATATATATACACACACATATATATATATATATACACGCACACATATATATAGATATATGTATATACACACACATAACGCAATCAATCAATATTCTCTTCTCCCAATCCGTACAAGCTTACAAAATACATCCGTACAGCAAGGTCCGCATCCTTTGGTTTGGTTTGTTTGGGAGAATATCACGCTGTCTGCGTTAGCTGTCCTTAATTTAGCAGTGATACACTAGAGCAGTGGTTTCCAACTTGGGGGTCCGCGTAGGTAATACCATCTCATTAAACAAGTAAGTTTTGTTTAATACCGATGTTCTTTTTAATTGCACACTCAGTTATATATGTCTTTTATTTGATAGTGAAAAGCGGGAGAACGAGAAAATTATTAGTTAATAAAAAATAGTTTGTTGGGTAGGCGGAATATTTCAAAAACATGGGGCCCGTGGGGGGAAAAAATGATAATAAAAGGGGTCCTTGGTGGAGAAAAGGTTGGGAACCACTGGACTAGAAGGAAGGTAACTAGTCAACACCACCCACCGCCATCTCTCGAGCCACACTTTTGCCAACGAATAGTAGGATTAACCGTGACATTATAACGCCCCCCACGGCTGAAAGGGTGAGCATGTTCGGTGTGACAGGTATTCGAACCCGCGACCCTCAGGTTGCGAATCGAACGTCCTAACCACCAGGCCATGCCGGGGCTCTAACCACCAGGCCATGCCGGGCTGACATCCAAATGTCATTCATTTGAAAACAATGAGAATGTGTAAAAGAAGTTCATAAATAAATCACGCCCTGAACCCTCTTAAACATACCCGGGAAGCTGGCACCGTTCCGGAATAATCAAGAAAGCTGAACTGTCCATAAAAGCTTCAATGAAAGACTGACAACGAACAAATATAATGCTTTTAACGAACTTACGCTCAAAGATCTTTGTGTCTCTGCTGTGACTCAGCCTCGATGAATTCGCGCTATTTCCGACGTAGATTATCTGAACACCTGATGAAGTTACAACCCACTCAGTCCATTCAACAGTCGTGACCTTCAATTCCGTCTATCACTCTACTCTTCACAACATAAAATTAAATGAGGCTCCAGAACCTTGGCTTTCTTCATGAAAATAACTCACAGCCCCGGCCTATAGATACTGACCCACCAAACTACCCATAACATATAATATCCTAAAACATCAGTGCTAGAAAAAAGATATAAAATTTGTACCCACCCTTCCAAGTGCGAGTTCCACATTAAATGGAACTGCGAAATATTTCTAGAAGCTTAAAACTCAAGGCATTTCACAACCACAACTCTATAGTGATACACGAGGAACTCTTACACAACCATAACTCTGGTGATACACATGAAGAAACTACAACCCCTGATGATACACGAGGAACTCTTACACAACCATAACTCTGGTGATACACATGAAGAAACTACAACCCC
>NW_013747620.1:0-1470 GCF_000517525.1 Limulus polyphemus
AAAATATATCACAAAAATCGAAATAAACACATAATAATAACAATGTTGCCTCACTGCGAGTTGATTTATGATAATGTTAAAAAAAAGAAACGGAAAAACATGAATACTCACAAGGGTATGTAACCTTAGGTAATGGAACCAAAATTAACTATACATAATTAAAAATTAGTTCTTTAAAACAATAACCCTCATACAGTAACCTTTAATTAAAATGCATTGGTTTGATAACTTGAAAACTGAATTAGTGAGTTAATAATGCTTCAACACCTTCTCTCAAAGTTGCTTTGTTGCTGAGATAAAATACACTGTTTGTTTGTAGTTAAGCACAAAGCTACACAATTGGCTATCTATGGTGTGCCCACAACAGGTATCAAAACACGATTTTTAGCATTATAAGTCCACAGACTTAACACATTGCTACTAAGGAGTGATAAAATACATGAAGGTCCTCCTGAACAAGTTCTCTTAAATCAACCAAGTTGACTGGGTCAGGGTTGAAATTTAGAATGTCAACAGATTTACTAACATGAAATCTACAGAACTACAACCACATTTAACAATCATTCTTTTCTACAAGTCAAAACAAGATGTTAATCTTGCTAATTTTATAGAAACTGTTAAAAGTAAGTTCTTGTAATTAAAAGGATAAAAACAAAGTATTTATTTTTCAAACAATAAATGACTATCATATACATTCCACATACTAATGTAACTACTGGATAAGACAGTTATTTGACAAGTAGATTGAAATTCACATATAAATGTTACGTAGCCTCAAGCAGGCAGTACATTCACAGGGGAATTCACAAACAACATTACCTTCTGTAGGTACAAGAAATGTTGAAGAGAAGTTTCAGGAACAGAAGATAACCCAAAAAGGATTGTGAAACCAGAAGCAGAACAGCAGCAAAATATTATTAACATGTAACCAAACAAATAAATATTAAACCATGAGTGTGTATGATAAATTAACAGTTTCAATATTTGAGTCATTAATATATAAAGGTTTAATAACTTAATACCTAATGATTTACAGAACTACACTAATGCAAAACTAAAAGGATTTTACTAGATTTTTACCAAAGCAGGTATCATGACACCTTTGGGTACTGCATCGTGCCCTGAGGGATGTTGCATGTTTTTGGAAATTGCAAAAAAATGTTTTGTTAAGTTTTATTTATAGCTGTTACAAAATTCAATAATATAAAGTATCTTTAAATATGCTCACTGATGTGACACACAAAAAATTATCTATTGTTTTATATTTCTTTTTGGGCATGTAACAAAAAAGGTTTGCCAACACAGCCTTGTGTAGTGGCAGGTAAAGTGGTGAGTCTTGACGCACCAGTTTATACTCGTCCCTGCAGTATTGATGCAGTAACTTCTGATTTCTTAGTTATTCAGAATCATATATAAAACCTAAAAAAAATATTTTATTTCATATCCTCCACGTGCAAAATTTTTAAAGGC
>NW_013747621.1:0-1469 GCF_000517525.1 Limulus polyphemus
TATTTTAAACCAGCGCAGAATAAAATTAAAAATCACGTCTATCGAGACTCGTTTATTGTTGTTGTTCGGGCAGAAGACACTACTTGGTAAGTACGTTTTTCTTGTTTAAGTAAATAGAAGATAAGACTGTCTGTCAGTTTAATGAAAATACAAGAGATCTATCTTAGTTAATGTTAACTACTTTCATTTAACTGTGGCAATCGGATGTCATAGTCTAGTACTGCTAGTAGCCACCACAGACACAATTTCCCTGAAGATAGAGCCGAAACGTGAGATATAAACTAGATACTTGTTACTAATAAAAAGAGAGTTAGTATTAAAATAGTAACCAATTGATTATTGCACATGAGTGATAGTATCAACCAATTGGTTATGTTACGCCTCCGTTCGTTAGTTAATTTTCCGTATAATTTCTTTCTGAAGAAACTTTAGCGATACAAGTCCTTTCTTAAATAAAACTAGTTTATTCTTTCTGAATACAACTTTGCAATACACTTAATTTACACAGTCGCGCTATAACAAACGATATAATTCACAACGAACGTCTCACGTGCTCGACTCAACTGTCCTTATCTATCTCTGTCCGCAGTTCAATTACACATTACATTGTTCCCGTCACTTCTTACCGGTCTTATATATACAAGAATACCGCATATCTATTAACCTCTCGAGACTTCAGGAAGGGACGTGAACGTTCGAGAATATGACGTGTTACTAGAATCACGTGATCCCGCTGTCGTAACACTGCCCCTTCCTTAGTAATGTTCGTTCCGAACAATAGCCACTTACATTACACCAATAAACAATTAACAATAACTTAATTAAATGTACAGAATTTACAAACACAAAATTCAAATTAACAAAGTCTCTTAATTTTCGGGACGTATCTTCTTCCGTACTGGTCTCCGTCTCGTTGGCTTCTGCTTCATGTGGGGTTCATCTGCTTCATCAGGAAACGTCCTATCATTGGTAACAGTCACATCAGTGGTAGTAACTTCATCAACGGCTTCGCTGTTTCCCTTCTCAAAACCGAGTAGAGTTTCTTCTTCGACAGTGGCTTTTTCAGGTGACACGTCTTCAGCACCGTAATTTGTTCCGTTGTTCACTTCATCCCAACTGAAATGTCCTGGACTGTGATAACGTCAAAGCCTGTTAGCATGCACCACCTTTGGCTTACCTCGCCGACCACATTTTATCTGGAAAGTCACGTATGAGAGACGATCCAGTATGTCGTATGGGCCTTCCCATGGAGAAGGCAACTTAGGAGACTTCCCTTTGGTCTTCCTGGGATTATACATCCACACCTTGTCTTCTGGTACAAAGCTGACTTCAATAGATCTCTTATCATAAGATAACTTCATCGAATCAGCAGACGTTTTCAAGTTTGAACGCACTTGATGGGGAATATCATACATCCTTTCAGATAACACTTTCACAAATGCTGACACATTTTCAGGCAACTCTTCATA
>NW_013747622.1:0-1469 GCF_000517525.1 Limulus polyphemus
AGCACAAAAGGTTCTTTGCTGTCCTTTAACCCAAATCTATCATTTTTAATTTATCAGCTGAATTTTTGTTCTTATACCTTATTTAGGTATCTATTCATGTGCCCAATATAGTTTAAATCACAACTACACGAAATTTATATATTCCAAATTTATCTTTAAGTTCAATGTTTTGATCAATTAATAATATTAACTTTAATTGAGGTGTAAAGGTTATTTGACAATCTGTATTTTTCCTAGATACATTACCTACATTTGTTGACATGGTAGGTATATATTTTTTTTTTCCTTATTTCCCTTTCTGGTTAACAGTAAATTGGTATAATTTGTTATAAATCCTATCTACAATACTAGGTATATTCCCTCTATCATTTGTTTCATACTTTAAGTAATTTAATTCTAAACTAACATGTTTGTATGATCAAACACTAAAGATGAAAATGGGGACATATTTTATAACAACAAGTGCATCTAAACTGTTTAGAGTTTGTTTGTTTGAAGTTAAGCACAAAGATACACAATGGGCTATATGTACTCTGCCAACCATGGGTATCGAAACCTGTTGTCTTGTTTGTAAGTCCTCAGACATACCACTGTGCTAATGGGGTAAAACAGTTTAAAGATGACTGAATGAGTAATAAAGAAAACTATATTAGAAGTAAACACTGTAACAAATGTACAATGTATGAAGAAGATATTGTTATCATAAGATCCAGGTAGTTTACCAATATATAGTAATATACATAAAGTATTAAACAAAGTTACATGACTGGAGATTGGTCAAGACTTTATAAATGTAACTTTTAATGAGTATAATATGGTTTTATTTAATTCTAATGTTTGTAAACATGTTTTATTATGTTAACCGATAAAATAAAATCATCATCAAGTCAGGTAAGTTTACCATTTAGTAGATATGGTAGGTGACTTCAAAATATCTTGATGAATCAAACTTTATGAAATATTTTTATGTTTGTCCTTCAAACATAATATAAAAATGAATTGGTTAACTGGTAACTTGATCATTTCTAAATTGAAACACGATGTTAGAAATAATAACATTATTGTCCTTATCAGTGCTAGTAAAGTTTATAAAACGTCATAATGGGAATGCTGCATATTTTGAAACAGACATATGGTGACTGCATGGTAGTATTTATCAACATTAGTAATCTATTCATCAGGTATAAAACGTCAAGGTTATATTTTACAAAATTGTTATAAATATCACTAGGTGTCCCCTTCTGATGCTAAGTGAAGTTCTGTGGGCATGCAAATCACAAACGAATATATTAATGAGTTTCCTTGCATGATATTCTGATCTTAATCCATTACAGCTATGATGTATTATATTTTATACACAGTCCATTATAGACATGATGTACTATATTTTTTACACACACAGTCCATTACAGCCATGATGTATTATATTACATACATATAGTCCATTACAGCCATAATGTATTATATTG
>NW_013747623.1:0-260 GCF_000517525.1 Limulus polyphemus
TATTTGCCACTTCTCGTTTACATTTTCTTTTCCGTCCCATTATATGACAGCAATTTCTTATGTTTGTTAATTTCCGGTAGAAGTTCCCACCGAGGATCTTCAGCGATACAAGTCCTTTCTTGATTAAACCAGTTTATTCTTCCTCAATACAAAACTTTTAGTACACAGAAGTTCCACAATCAGTACGTTTCTAGTTTCTTTAAACCTAACAACTTTTATAATACACGCTATAAATAACAGCGGTAAGTTCTCCTCTCGAA
>NW_013747624.1:0-1469 GCF_000517525.1 Limulus polyphemus
TACAACTGTACGGCTTCTCCTCAGTATGTCTTCTTTGATGCACTTTTAATTCAGTATTTGTTCCAAAGTCTTTTCCACAAGTTGCACAACAGTAAGGTTTTTCACCAGTGTGTATTCTTTGATGAATTTTAAGGGATCTACTAGTTACAAAATATTTTCCACAAACTGCACAACTGTATGGTCTCTCCCCAGTATGTATTCTCTGATGCACTTTCAAATCACCATTTCTTATGAACTGTTTTCCACAAACTGCACAACTGTAAGGTTTCTCTCCAGTGTGTATTTTTTGATGTATTTTTAAATAGGAGTTACTTCCAAATTGTTTTCTACAAACTTCGCAACTGTATGGTTTCTCTCCAGTGTGGATTCGTTGATGTATTTTTAAGTAAGAGCTACTTCCAAATTGTTTTCCACAAACTTCACAACTGTACGATTTCTCTCCTGTATGTGTTCTCTGATGTTTTTTTAAGTTACAGTTACTTACAAATTGTTTTCCACAAACTGCACAAGGGTAAGGTTTCTCCCCAGTATGTATTCTCTGATGTATTTTTAATTCATTGTTTTTCCAACATTGTTTTCCACAAACTGCACAAGTGTAAGGTTTCTCTACAACATGTATTCTTTGATGTATTTTTAAGTAACAGTTACTTCGAAATTTTGTTTCACAAACTGCACAACTATAAGGTTCTTCTCCAGTATGTATTCTCTGGTGCAGTTTTAATGCACTATTTGTTCCAAAATGTTTTTCACAAACTGTACAACTGTAACGTTTCTCTACAGTGTGCATCCTCTTATGTTGTTTTAGGTTATTTCCATTAAAGCTTAATTTTCCACAAACATCATTGTTTGGATTTTCAGATTTCATGACTTCTGTACAGATATCTTCTTGTTTTAAATCTTGATAATCTGGAAACTGACTTCCACAACAGATGTTCACACCAGTATTTACATCTAACATTAAAATACATGATGCAAAATAGTTAATAATAAATATATCATAAATTACTTTATTTAATGAAATTATAAATTCATTTGAAGGGTCTAATAACACCAACACAAATATCTTACTTTAAATCCCTAATATCAGAACAACTAATGTTACTTTGAAACAATTTCCAGGATTAATTATGAGATATCTTCTTACTTTAAATCCCTAATGTCACAAAAACTAATGTTACTTTCAAATAATTTCCAGGATTAATTATGAGATATCTTCTTACTTTAAATCCCTAATGTCACAACAACTAATGTTACTTTCAAACAATTTCCAGGATTAATTATGAGATATCTTCTTACTTTAAATCCCTAATGTCACAACAACTAATGTTACTTTCAAACAATTTCCAGTATTAATTATGAGATATCTTCTTACTTTAAATCCCTAATGTCACAACAACTAATGTTACTTTCAAATAATTTCCAGGATTAATTATGAGATATCTTCTTACTTTAAATCTCTAACATCAGAA
>NW_013747625.1:0-1519 GCF_000517525.1 Limulus polyphemus
ATTTTTAGTCCTTCTTCCGACTAGATTTTGTTAACTTTGACAAAGATCATTTTAATAATTCTTACATTAGATTTTGTTGACTTTGATAATGGTCTTTTTATTCCTTCTTCCACCAGATTTTGTTAACTTTGATAACGATCATTTTAAAAATTCTTACACTAGTTTTTTTTACATTCATAATGGTCTTTTTAGTACTACTTACACTAACTTTTTTGACATTCATAATGGTCTTTTTGTCCTTCTTACATTATATATTTACGACTTTTATAACTGTCTTTCTAGTAATTCTTACACTAGATATTTTGACATTCAAAATGATCTTTATAGTCTTTCTTTCACTAGATTTTGTCGACTTGGATAACTGTTTTTATAGTCATACTTACACTAGATTTTGTTGACTTTGATAACGATCCTTTTAATAATTCTTACACTAGATTTTTTGACATTCATAATGGTCTTTTTAGTCCTACTTACACTAAATTTTTTGACACTCATAATGGTCTTTTTGTACTTCTTACATTATATATTTACGACATTGATAACGGTCTTTTTAGTAATTTTTACACTAGATATTTTCACATTTATAATGGTATTTTTGTCCTTTTTACATTATATATTTTCTACTTTGATAACGGTCTTTTCATATTTCTGCCACTAGATTTTTGCGACTTTGATAACGGTCTTTTTACTACTTCTTACACTAGATTTTGATGACATTGACAACGGTCTTTTAGTCCTCCTTCCACTAGATTTTATTAACTTGGATAACGATCTTTTTAGTAATTTTTACACTAGATTTTTTTGACATTCATAATGGTCTTTTTAGTCTTTCTTTCACTAGATGTTTTCGTCTTTGATAACGGTCTTTTTTTCTTTCTGCCACTAGACTTTGTCAACTTTGATAACGGTCTTTTTAGTAATTCTTACACTAGATTTTTTGACATTCATATTGGTATTTTTAGTTTATCTTTCACTAGATTTTGTTGACTTTGATAATGGTCTTTTTAGTCCTTCTTCCTCTAGATTTTGTTAACTTTGATAACGATCATTTTAATAATCCTTACACTAGATTTTTTGACATTCATAATGGTCTTTTTAGTCCTACTTACACTAAATTTTTTGACATTCATAACCGTCTTTTTGTCCTTCTTACATTATATATTAACGACGTTGATAACTGTCTTTTTAGTAATTCTTACACTAGATTTTGTGACATTCATAATGGCATTTTTAGTCTTTCTTTCACTTGATTTTGTTGACTTTGATAATGGTCTTTTTAGTCCTTCTTCCACTAGATTTTGTTAACTTTGATAACGATCATTTTAATAATACTTACACTAGGATTTTTGTCATTCATAATGGTCTTTTTGTCCTTCTTACATTATATATTTTCTACTTTGATAACGGTCTTTTTAACTTTCTGCCACTAGATTTTGTCGATTTTAATAACGGTCTTTTTAGTAATTCTTACACTAGATTTTTTGACATTCATAATGGTCTTTTATAGTCTTTCTTTCAC
>NW_013747626.1:0-1467 GCF_000517525.1 Limulus polyphemus
CTAACCTGAAAAGCCTGTGATGATGACAAATGGACTGTGCTCTTATTATAGAGGTCAGTTAAGTGTTCTGGGAGTGTATGTCCTTTCTTTATGGATGTATTTCTTGTTTTAACATTGACTGGCTCTACCTCCTGGCACACACCCAACAATGCCCCTTCTTTAAGTGTCTGCTCACATTTAGAGAAATTGGCCACTGTTATAGGTACTACTTGATGACCTGCCACAAGTGACCTTCCAATCTTTAAATCCGCTGGCCTGGATAGGTCTTCCACTGCTTCCACAAGCATTGGGCTTCCTTGGGGATGTTCTTTTATTCTACCCCAAATTGTCTTCTCTGACATAGGGGGTATTGTAGTTGACTTAAGTGCTGTGACATGCAAATCAACAGATACAGCAACACTTACTGGAATTTGGCCTTTGTTGTTTCCAATCATCATTTTATCGAAGTTAAGTACACACTTCCTCGGTATTAAATAGTCCAATCCTAATATGCATTGGTCTTCAATGTCAGCCAAGTATACTTTCTGTTTGTTCTTCATGCCCATGAGCTCAGTAGTTACCCACACTGGTCCCCACAATCTTCTGTACAGCTTCTGGTACTCCTTTGTGATCCAGCACCTTGATACTCACAAGGATTTGCTGAGATGCAGAATCTATGACAAAGTTGCACCTTTGGCCATCCAGCTTTCCTGTCACATAGACACTATGTGTTCTTGGCATTTTACATTTAGATGTTGGGACTTTCACAACTGGGGGTTGGTAGGCGTCCATCAACACGAACCACTACTGGTTTCTTTAAGGCTGACTTATTGGTGGTATTCTTCTTACACTGGCTCCTCATATGTCCTTGCTCTCCACAGTTCCAACAACCTCTCTGGGTAGCAGCCTTTTCTGCTGTGTCATCTTCCCTGTGGTGAAGTTTCCAGCATTGAGCTTTCTTGTGCCCATGTTTGTTACAGTGCCAGCAAAGTCCCTCAAACCTCTCTGAAAGCTGACCTTTTCTGGCCTTGAATCCTGATGACTGTACCAACCTTGGTACGTCTGTGCTGGACTTAATGTAGGATTCAAATTCAAGAGCTCTGGCCATTGCATCCTGCATAGTAGAGGGGTGTTCTTGCTTTACTTGTATCTTCAGTTGTGGACTGTGCAAGGCATCTACAAACTGATCCCTCAGCAACAACTTGAGGAGATCGGGTGGCACAGTTGGGTAGGCCTTGTGTGCCATACTTTCTAAATCCTGTGCCAGCTCTTGCAGGCTCTCCCCTTTAGCATGGACTCTCGTCCTAAACCTAACCCTGTAGACTTCAGACTGCTTTTGGGTTCCATACCTGAGTTCTAGAGCCGCTACCAGTGCTCTATAGTTGTGTCTGTCGTCTGCTGACAACTGTCCAAGTATTTCCAGTGGTTGTCCCTTCAAGCTCGTGCCAGATATACTGCTTTCTGCTCTTCTGTCCATCCATTCATCTC
>NW_013747627.1:0-1470 GCF_000517525.1 Limulus polyphemus
AAACACAATTCATCTGCACAAGGTTAATAATAATATGCATGAATACAAATTTACTGTTGAGACATTAGAATCAACACAATATAACCTTCTCTGTACAAGTGTAGTCATTTTGACCAGCCTTGTAACTACCATGTAACCATGAAACTATAAATATTATTTATTTTAGTGTATCTTCACAAAATTTGGTGAGTTTTAGTAAACATTGAAAGTTCTGTAGAAAAAAATGTATTTTTTAATTGATTACTTTTACTAAAGACTCAAATTCAGAGTCTTAGACACTGACTAGTCTGAGCGAAAGGTATTTTCATTTTAACATGAAAATATTTTTGTATTATACAGTTTTAATATTTTATTTACATAACCTCTAGTACATTCTAAATAAAAATACAAAGTTTTTCAGTCCACTTAATTTGTTATTTTCTCTACCCTAATACAGTATGCAAGCTTGGTCCATTTGACCAACCTTGTAATTGCCACAAAAGAAAAATCTAAATCACTCTTTTTATTTCTGGAAGGACTATATGTTACAAACAATGTATTCTTATAACTGAAGCTTATGCATTTCAAATCTTCCAGTCATTTAGATTTATTGCTTATTGACCCTTGGAATAGTGCCAAAGTGAATTATCACAGGAAGGCAGCTTTGTGTAAACACAGCATAAAGTTACCAGCGCATTCAGTCAAATTACAACATGCTACACCCAGCAGAAATGCTCATGCATATAAGTTTCATATAAGTTTAAGTTACTTTTATAATAATAAATAAACAAATATACAAAAAAAAACAAGAAATTTAGTACTAACATGTGTTTGGTACTTTGTTTGCTTTCAAAGTTTTGAAATCTCAATGAAAGTTAACCCTATTTTATTCACAGGTTTTATTTATTTTAAATAGGCAGCTTAAAACACAAAATATTACACTCAACATAGAAACATTATTTACTAAGTTTAATTGTAATTTTATATATTGCCTGTATTTGTACAGAATTTGTTCAATCAGCCAATAATGTGTTTTGAACTACAGTATTGTGAATTAGAGTCAGTTTATGAGGCCTAAAGTTGTGGAATGTGAAGGAAGTTTTACAATTGCTTTATGTCTGTAACACTGCAAACGATATGGCATCAGGATGATCCAGTGGTCCTTTGCATGTACGACTTAACACGAATTGCCAGTGAGGAGAATTTCCTGTGGCAAACTGTGCAAATAGTATCATCACTGAGCACCGCAAGATCTGGCACATCTTTTTCAAGTAATTTTAGTTAAATACATAAGTTTAAGCCATGAAGTGATTTGGTGGGTAGTTTTACATGTTATCTGTATTAAAACATTTTAACCTCACAAAATTCATTTGTTCTTAATGGTATAAAGTCATTTTAAATGTCATTTCTGTTTTATAAGAATGTTTTAAGTAGATTTGTGAAGATTTGATCAGAATACAGTACATTTATCTCTTCTTTTGTTTAGGAATA
>NW_013747628.1:0-1649 GCF_000517525.1 Limulus polyphemus
ACCACTGTCAGCATGGTAATGCACCATACCATATCGTACATCAAATTCTATTTTAACCATCCCAAAGTCCCCATCTGAATCTAACTGATCCAATAGGAAACGTTTTTGAAATGTCCTCTGAGGACAAAAATAACAGAGCTATTTTGCACGAGGTGTAGCTGTCCATTTTACCAAATGTGTGCCAAAAGTTGGTGGCAAATGTAATAATGAATCCAGGTGGTAATTAAGATGAAAACCTAGCGTCAAAACACAATACTATATTCTCAAACATTTTTCTCCGAATACATTTGTTATTACACTTTATATGCACTCACACACGCCAAATTTATGTTTACGTACCTAACGTTTTCTTTATCTTTTTTTTTCTTTCTTTCTCTCTGGGATTTCCTTTTGACAACAATACTGTGCTCCGTTACCATTTGGCAAAAATGTTAAAGTTGTTGTTTTCTTTATTGTTAGGCGTGCTTTCTAATTGTAGAGATCGTTTGTTTGTTTGTTTTGAATTTCGTGCAAAGCTACACGAGGGCTAGCCGTCCCTAATTTAGCAGTGTAAGACTAGAGGGAAGGCAGCTATTCATCACTACCCACCGCCAACTCTTGGGCTACTCTTTTACCAACGAATAGTGGGATTGACCGTCACATTATAACGCCCCACGGCTGAAAGGGCGAGCATGTTTGGTGGAACGGGGATTCGAACCCGCAGATTGAGAGTCGAGCTCCCTAACCACCTGGCTATGCCGGGCCCGGTAGAGATCGAGGTCCCAGTTTTAGTATTATAAACTTTAAGGTTTCCTCCAAGCCACTAGAGGCGCGCGTTCTAACGCTATAGACCACTTGTTTCTTTTTTTTTTGTTTCTATCCTTTTCTAGTTAGATTTAATGAAAAGTGGTTACTCGTCGCTTTCGAAAATTAAAACTTATGTAGCGAATTGTAGTAATGAAGATATATAGTTTTCACTGACAGTTGTAGAATGTTTATTTTTGATGGAAAGTGGAGAAAAAAAAGTAAATCATTTGATTTTTCTCTAGTGCATTATAGAAACTTACTTTATGAATATTTCTAAAACAACACGGTAATTAAATTTAACTAATTTAACGTCCATCTAAAGCCAAAAACTGGCGGATTAATTGGTTAACACTGAATTACATGTATGTTAATAAGACTCACTTAGGGTTAGCGCTCAAAGTATTATTTCATATTTAATTGTATCTTGTCTTACATAATCTTCAGGAAGATCTGTTTTATTTTGTTTTGTTTTTTGTTCGTTTTTCAGATATACACTGATTGGGCAAACCACTACTTGGAAAGAGGTCGCTTCAAGCGTCACATTCAAGACCTTCAGACTGACGTCAGTGATGGTGTACTGCTAGCTGACGTCATCGAGGCAGTTAGTAAGTTATAAATTATATAGTGTCTGTTTGTTGTTTACTCTTTTCTAAAGCAGAAACGTTGAATTCATCTTTAAGATAGTCAGTTATATTTAAATGGACATTAGTAGTTGAGCTAATAACAACTGAATATTTGGGACAGGAGGCGAAGGTTTCTTTGCAGGTTAATATACAAATATAATATAATATATATATTGTTACGCCTCCAGTCGTTAATTGATTTTCCGTAAATTCGTTCCGACGAAACTTTAGCGACACAAG
>NW_013747629.1:0-1468 GCF_000517525.1 Limulus polyphemus
GGGAATGGTATTTTCACTGATGTATTAAACAAAGCAAAAGATCTAAAACATATTATTGCAAATTAATTCATATAAATTAATTAAGTATTATATTTAAAAATAAACAATATTTAATATTTTAGATAAGAAACCCCAAGTGTAACATAGAACTGGACTTAAACGATTTTAATTTTAAATAAACGGAAAGACTTTGGGATCTAATAAGTCTGCCTAATTATTATGGTAACGTTACAGAAAGTTTTGAATACAAAAATCACTATGAAGATAAGGTTGTTATCAATGAAAAATAATTAGCTAAATAGTAACTCAACACTAAACATATAAGCGATAACATAGTTTATTCTAATGGTTATATTTGTTCAGAATTAAAAATTATAAAACAAGATGGTTCCTCAATTGTAACACTCACCAATACAGGAAATATTTTGCAAAAGCTGAATTACGTATTGGTAAAATGTTAATTGAAGAAATTGAATTACCTTGTCTCTCCCATCATATATAAGGACTAATAAATTTCACAAATGATTACAGTACGAGCGAAGCATCTAATATGTTCTTCTACACTGACACCCTAGAAACTCCAAATATATAGATTTCAATACGTGATGACGATGAATCGACAACATTCTGTGGTGAGGGCGTTAAGAATAAAACTAATAAATTTGTATCAACATTTAAGAAGATGGTCTTGTCAAAAGATGAATTTTTACAATAACTATTAATAGAATAAAATGATTAATGCTGGTTAAACAATACTTTTGATTCGTTAGTGATTTCAGAAAAAATAAATTCAAATATCGTAATGAGATTTATTCTTTGGAAAAGTGACATGATTTATACGGATGAATCTAGTGAAAAATGTAAAGTTTTTGTAAATAATATTTCATTGTGATTATCGTATAATAAACTTTACCCCAAAGAACAAACCGAATATGTTAGCTTTATTATAGATCCTCAAGCTGATCTTGAAATCAATTGCTTATTTTGAATTAAAAGTAATGTCCATGATGGATTAAGTGGTAAATATATCGTAAACACTACTCACAATTAAATTAGAAACATTAACGTTCTCCCCCAGTTTCAAGATAAAAAAATTAATCAAAACAAAAACAATATGATTTTTATCGATAATCTTGTATATTAAGATCATGATTGAGAATTAATAACGATGAATATCCAATTGGAAATTACCACGTTTTTTCACAGATGCAGACTTAGATTATTCAAAATATTACTTAGATTTGTTAGCAGCCACGTTAAATAATATCAATGTGGAAACTGGATGTTTAGTAAGCTATATCATTAAGGAAGACAGTATCCAATAATTTGGTTCGACGTTTAGAACCATGAATCTTATAATAATGTGACAAATTTGAAAATTTAGTTCTTCGGGCAACTCAGACAAATTACAGCGAAACAATATAGACTATATTTCTCATAATTTGAAGAGGGGAAAAAATAGCAAATG
>NW_013747630.1:0-4310 GCF_000517525.1 Limulus polyphemus
TAACGATGAACAAGGTACATTTTACGTAATAGCTAGACTTCATAAAAGCAAACAACATAAACAAAAATAACGAAATTTTAGAAGAATAAAGGAAATGAAATATATTTGGATAGAAAAATGTGAAATAGAAAAATGTGTGAAATAGAGAAATGCGTGAAATAGAGAAATGTGTGAAATAGAAAAATTTGTGAAATAGAGAAATGTGTGGGAAAAAAAAAGAGGTGATTGATTTCTGTTTGTACATAAACAATTCTAAAACCGTTTACATCTAAAGTACAAAGTTGTGGAAAAATAATATATTTACTGTAGAAGTCGTTTGTTTACAGAAGGAATTGTTATTGTTTTACTATTATTAGATGTAGTTTCCCTCTTTATCCAAGTATTAGATATCAACTATTGGATATCATTTCCTTCGATATCCACATTTATTTCATCCTCGGTTTAATAAAAAAACAAAAAAAATTAAAATTTAAATATTATTTCCCAGATTTGTTTATTTTATTTGTTTGTTGTTAAGCGCAAAGCTACACAATAGGATATCTGTGCTGGGCCCATTGTTGATATCGAAGCCCGGTTTTTAGCGTTATAAGCCTTCAGATTTACCGCTGAGCCACTAGGGGGTCTTTGTTTATAAAGGTAATCTATATAAATAAATCCATGAAAGTAGCTTAGTGATAGGACAAGTTGAAATAGAAATGTTTAGTAATATATCAAATTGTTATGGTGTAAACGCCACCTGCTGGCGAAGTATAATCATAGTCAATGATACTTGTCATAAGACAGTAGCATTAGGCTTATTGTATTTTCAATTTATTTAATTCCTTAGGGTTTTTCCAAGAAGAATAATGTGAAATAGTATTTCAACCACCTCACTTCCGTTATATCCAGTGCCGACGACGCGTTTCATTCAATTTCAGAGCTAATCAGGCCCCCTGGGATACAAAAAACACAGTAGTAAAGAATGAATGTGAAGCCAATCTATCATTCGGTTAACCAATCGTCACTCAGTTATACTGGTTTCAGTAACTTTGAGCAAGGGTAAATCGAAAGAATAATATTAGGCTTCATATGGTGGTGATCGTGTCTAGTGTTTTGAAATGTCTTTCACTCACACCGTGGTCTGAACATTATTTATCTAATCCCTTTGTTGCAACAATAATTGTTATGGAAATAGTTTGTTGAATTATTTTGAAAGTAATTGTCTTATTTTATTATGAGACGGATCCTTTGATTTCGAAACATTTTTAAAATGTTAAATGAAATTAACCATAAAGCAAAATTCATTTTTGAAGTGAGTAATTCAGGTTTATATATTGAGATATAGTGATTATAAAAAACTAAACAATGGTAAGAATTTTATATTTGTATAAAGAGTAGCCCAAGAGTTGGGGGGGACTGACTTTCACTTCAAATTATGGACGTCACGAATAACCCTCTAGTAAAGTTTACGCGAAATTAACAAAAAGAAACAACAACATAATCTTTCGCAAACAATGATGGATATATTTATTATTATTTTCGTCAGAATATAAATCTGAAGTGGTCTGATCTTTGGATTGAAAGTGAAAAGTTTTGTTACATGTCTACGTCTTGCACACAACTTAAAATCCGGTGCTATTTTTGTCTCGTGACATTCGGCAGCCAGCTATCGTGAAGAGGGACAGTTAACGAGTGTTCTTATTTTGAACTGGCAAACTTCCTGTCTCTGTGAAAAGGACCAGGTTAACTGATGTTATCTTTTACTGTCTGGTGACAACTGGAATAAGAAAACGTGTCAGATTTCTTCGGCGATAGTTATTAACGGACTTGTTCCTCATTCCAAAGAAGATAAGGATTCTCCATCTTTGTCAAAACTATTTTCCTTGATTACGGAGTCCAACATATTGTTTAGAATGTCCCTTAACTGTCACAAAGAATCTTTGTATGGATACACGTGGCAGCCAACAACAGCAGATTGCTGAGCTGAGCGTGGTCCAGTTGTTGCTGAACTCGGGATCTAAGGGTTCTCTCTTAGCGCAAGTAAAAATAGTGATAATAATAATCGCGCTCCAGACTTTTGGGGCGTGAATGCGTTATAAGAGTAATGGTCAAGTCCTAATGTTCGGTCAGACAAGAGTAGCCGAAGAGTTGGCGGTGGTTGCTATTTACTATTTGCCTTCCCTCTAATATAAACATTCCTTTTCAACCTGAAAAGTAGCTCAATCTTTACTTTCTTCTTCATTTTTTAAGACTGAAAAACAGAATGAGTCTAGAAACTAGACCATTTTCTGGAAAGTGAGGTTCAAGATGGAGAGTGCTTAAAAGAAAACTAAAAACCACTGTCATTGTGATGTTCCATTTCTTAAACTTTGTGATCGCCGTCTTATAAATGAACCACGAGATACTGGATTTTATTTTAAAGAATAAACTATTTTATTCTATTGTGATATAGCCGTCTTATTGTTTTGTTTTGTTGTTTATTTTGACGCATGCACTTTATCAGAAGTGAAGTAAACAAGATATTAAAAAAAATTAAAAGAAAACCAGAACTGTTGTCAAGGTAATATTTCAATCTTGTTTAGACTGAGTAATATTTACCTAATACTAACCGTATCACTTCGTGCATATCTCAACATGTTTGATACTTTTGAAATCTGTAGTTAGTATTGCTTTTACTCTGTCTTGTAATTTACACGAAACAATGTTTTGGAAGCTTTAAAGCATGTTGAGGTCAAACACGTTTCGGGAAAATATAAATACGGTTTTTGAGTCAGTTCTTTCCTCACGCAGAATCACGAACTATTCGCAAGATGATGAGAGATTACGATAAGAACGCCCTCTTTTGTCCATCATGTCATATGCCATTTGACAAAGGAAAAAGACGACCACTAATAGACAGTTGCGGTCACGAGCGTTGTTTCACGTGCATCGGCAACACTGAAGGATGCAGTATTTGTATGATGAGCGGTAGGTATCGCTTTTTTTGATTATTTATTATGATGAGTGGTAGGTGGCGCTTTATTTGATTATTTACTATGAGGTCTGGTAGGTGGCGCTTTGTTTGATTATATACTATGATGAGTGGTAGGTAGCGGTTTGTTTGATTATTTATTATCATGAGTGGTAGGTGGCTCTTTGTTTAATTATTTACTATGATGAGTGGTAGGTGGCGCTTTGTTTGATTAATTTCTATGATGACTGGTAGGTAACGCTTTGTTTGATTATTTACTAGTTTTGCTATACAATTTCAGGAATTATAGACTGAGCGAATGTCTTATGTACAATTATAAATTGTTTTCGACTTCCTAGAGTACGCCACCCAGTGGTAGAGCAGTATGTTTGCGGACTTACAAAGTTAAAAACCTGGTTTTGATACCCGTGATGGGAAGAGCTGTCCCGTGATGGGACAGCTTTGGGCTTAACTCCAAACAAAGAAAAAACCTTGAATATTATAGTTAGTGAAATAAGTATGTAATGTGAGAAATAATCACGATTTATTTACCATAAAATGGGTATTTACATAAATTGTTTTGCAGGACTTAGGCCTAGTAATGTCATGAATAATAGAGTAAACAGAAGGTATAAATCATTAATAGATATGCTGATATTTAGTGTTGTATATAGTTCCAAACAACATTTTTATTGTATCGGACATTGGTATTAAAACATACCACGACTCTCAGCTTGCATACTCCAACCAGTAGAGACCTATTTATTGTACCGGACGCTGCCATTAAAACATACCATGACTCTCAGCTTGCATACTCCAGCCAGTAGAGACCTATTTATTGTACCGGACGCTGCTATTAAAACATACCGTGACTCTCAGCTTGCATACTCCAACCAGTAGAGACATTTTTATTGTACCGGACACTGCTATTAAAACATACCATGACTCTCAGCTTGCATACTCCAGCCAGTAGAGACCTATTTATTGTACCGGACACTGCTATTAAAACATACTATGACTCTCAGCTTGCATACTCCAACCAGTAGAGACCTATTTATTGTACCGGACATTGGTATTAAAACATACCATGACTCTTAGCCTGAGTGATACGTTTAAGTTACAAAAAAATGTCAACAAGATTAAATATTATATATTACTCATCTACTTACCGCAGTGTTGTGTGTCGAAAGTTTAACATTAGTTTTCCTTGGAAGTATATTATATCTTTTGAAGTTAGAAAAACACGTAGGTTCAAGAAGTCTTGATCGAAATGAATAAAAACCCTATAACCCGAGTGCTTTCGAAAGGTGGACTTTTCTTCTTGAGGGGCAAACTGGGAATGGTGGTGTAATCTAATGAGTGATATATATGAAGGGAGTTT
>NW_013747631.1:0-1466 GCF_000517525.1 Limulus polyphemus
AATGTATGTCACAAAAGTGGTATTTGGAATTTTTAATAAATAATACTTTGGAGCTTTTATCTATTTAGTTAAATTACTTTCACATATCAGTGGATGTGAAGTTAACATTTCGTAAAACAGGACACGTATGACGTTTGTATATATTATACAGTATACCTTTACGTAAATTTTATCATATGATAATTATTTGCCAGTGGAAAAAACATGAATAGTTCCTAACTTTAGCTTAAATATTACTGTGTATTATTAACTGTCCTCACGCTTACTTTCTCCGTTATAGCTATAGGCTTGGTTAACATGTTTAAGGTAAATTTTTAAAATGTTAATTAGGAATATGTTAAAGGGTTTGTTTACTCGTTTTTCGAATTTTGCACAAATCTACTCGAGGGATAAATGCACTTGCCTTTCCTAATTCAGAAGTGACAAACTGGAGGGAAGGCAGCTAGTCAACACCACCCACCGCAAACTCTTGGGCTACTCTTTTATCAAATAAGTGGGTTTCACCGTCAGATTAAAATACCCTCACGATAGAAAGGGCGAGCATGTTCAGTGAGGGGGTTCGAACTCGCAACCCCTAAACTGTTTCAATGGTAGTAAAAAAAATTCATTTTAAAATATTTTCTTAGTCTTACTCGAAACTTAAAAAGATATTAACTTAAATATCCTGAACATAAAGGGTTTGTTTGTTTGTTAAGAGCAAAGCTGCATAATTGGCTATATTTGTACTGTAAATCAAGCCATTGTATATAAAAAGAAATGGGTAACTTTTTCAAACAATTAATCAATTTTTACAACAGATATGCAAAAACAAAAATAGATCTTTGATACCTTCATTGTCTCCTTTTAGTCTTAAAGCTTGTGCACGATTATTAAACCTAGATGCCCGTCTAGGTGTCAACTCAATGGCTTTAGTAAAGATCTGAATGGCTTTTTCCAGCTGACCTTCCTCTGCAGCTTTGACCCCTTCTGTCTCTAATTGTTTTGCTTCTTGAACCTTTAGTGAGCCATCTTCTTCATCTATTTGTTAGAAATGTATAAGTTGAAATAAAATTAATCGTCAACCAAAAATGAACAGGTTTTTCAATACTTTCTCTGGAAAATTAACCAAGACAATGTTTTTTTTATTATTATTACTGATTTTATTATTTATAGATATCATATATAATTCTGTAAGATATCAAACATTCTTGTTTTACCTTACAATTACAGTTGTAATATGTAACCACCATGAATCCCTTTGAAAAACTTTTGTGACAAACACCAACTCTTGGGTTATTCGTTACCAACCGTCACATTATAACACTCCCAAGACTTTCAAAATTTACTATAAAGAAGGCAGCACCCTACCACCCACAATATAACTAGACTAACTTTTACGAATTGACTTCACTCTTATAACACACACACACACACACACACACACACACACACACACACACACACACACACACACACACACACAGTAC
>NW_013747632.1:0-1469 GCF_000517525.1 Limulus polyphemus
GTTTGTATTTCTTAATCTATCTGTATGATGACACAGTAGGTTTTGTTCCTCTTCCTATCAGTCAGTTTGACACTCATGTTCACATCCTTGTACGTCTCATCTCTACACTGTGCCCTTAGGCGTAGTAGGTTCTTATCTTCTAAGACAAAGTTGTTGTCTTCTGGTTCTGCATCTATGACGGCCACACCTGCAATATCCATCTCCTGTTTCAATAGCTGCAACCTTCAGGTCTTCTTCTCACTCAGAATACTTCTTCAACAGGTTGGCATGGTAGATCTTGGTCTTCCCATTCACATTGTAGTCCAATCTGTTGAGTACTTCCTGTACTTCAAAAGGTCCTTTCCATTGCAGGATGAGTTTGTTGTGGTCTGTGGGCAGCAGAACTAAGACCTTTTGTCCAACTTTAAAATGTCGAACCTTGGCCTTCTTGTCATAAAAATGCTTCTGACTACCTTGAGCTACATACAAACTCTGTCGAGTGAGTTAACAGGTTTCCTCCAATCAGTTTCTGAGATCTAACACATACTGGTATGTGTTCCTTACTTCTGACTCTTCTTCTCCTGTCCATAGCTCTTTCAATATTTGCATTGGACCTCGTACTGTTCTTCCATACAGTAGCTCGAAGGGTGAAAATCCTGCACTTACTTGTGGGACTTCTCGATAAATGAATTATACTACCTGTAAGTACCTGTCGCAGTCATGTGGTCTCTCTTGGCACATCTTCTTTAGCATACTCTTTAAAACTCCATTGACTCTCTATCTCAAAGTCCATTACATTTAGGATTCTACGGGGTGGTAAAGAGTTGCCGAGTACTGATGAGTCTGCATACTTCCTGCATTAGTTCTGAAGTAAACTGGGGTCCCTATATCACCCCGGATTTCTCTCAGAAAGCCTACTCTGTAAAACATCTCCAGGAGGGATTCTGCTTTGTCTGTCACTATCTTTGGCAATGCCATTGCTTCTGAATAACAAGTTGCATAGTCGACTACTGTTAGAACATACCGGTTGCCCTTGTCAGACACAGGCGCAAGTTGCACGATCAAGTCCACAGTTACCCTGCTAAATCGCTCTTCTATGAAAGGCATCTCCCCCAAAGGCACTTTGGCTACCTTCCCTCTAGGTATTGTCTTTTTGGCAGATGTCACATGACCTGCAGAATCTACTCCCATCTCCAATTACTCCAAGCCAATGGAAATTACTGGTGATTCTGTCTGCCATTTTCTTTCTTCCTAGGTGTTCTCCCACAATTGATTCATGAGCCAACTTCATCACTTGAGTCCAGTATGATCTATTTAACTTCCTCAGTATAGATTCGGTATAAAACTCCCTTCTGGTACTCTATTCTATGAGTATCTTTCCTCTTTGTTTTGTGCTCGACTTCCTTCTGGGCATTGTCCCAAAGTTTCTACAGTGAAGGGTCTTCCTTCTGTGCTTCCTTCAGATCCTGCAAACCTAAGTTCAGGATATC
>NW_013747633.1:0-1659 GCF_000517525.1 Limulus polyphemus
TGTGTTCTTCATTTCTAATTTGCTGTTACATAGATGACAGAAAATGTTTGTCATGCAGGTTTGCTGCCCATATGGGTCCACCTATCTATAGAAGGAAGATACTGACAGAAATGACACACAAAGAACTACCTGTCTCTAGAAAGCATACAGGATTCGTAGTTCTACCATTTTCAACTGATGGTAATATAAGTTACTTCAAAGTCCAAGGTTTCAGTGGATTTGAGTAACTATAAAACAATAACATATATATATATATACATCACAAAAGGTTTTTAAAAGATTTATTGTATTTTAAGTTCTTCCTGAATTTAAACTATAACCATTGTTTTGTAAAACCATCATAACCATCTCAACACTTATTGATGTTTATATTTGTACTATTTGGTAGTTGATTTTAATAATGAAGTGGTATGAGTGTGCCCCACAAGAGTGAAGTACTTGGATCTGTATTTGTTATCACATATATTTAGTTTCTTGATCAATTTGTACTTTAGTTGTAGTACCATTAGTGGTAAATCTCCACTGAATTGAAAGTGAAAACAAACGTTATTTTTGAACAAGGGCCTACATATACAAGGAATAGCAGCTTGTAGCCAACATTAAGGAAGAAATAAACTAATTTGTTATCATTATGTGGACTGTACTTGACCTTATTTTTACCAAATAATTTAAAAGAACCCACCCAATGAAAGAATAATGTTACAACGAAGTAGAATAAATCAAAATGTTGCATTTATACTGACTCAGTATAAAATGGGAAGGCATAAGAAACAAAAAGAATTATTCATGTAAAGATATGTTTATGTAAACTAAACACAGAGTAAATCAAAGAAAAAGAAGCAGAAGGGTTCTTGAAAAGGATGGTATTACTCATTTCCAAAAAAATATTAAACAGGATTAGAACAAAAAGTATCAGCGAGACTAAGAGTTTATGACACTTGAACAAACTGTGGAAACCATGCTAAATGTGCTCATACATCACACTACACATAACTACACATACACTCTGATGTGCCATAAAAAAAGTAAGCAGCTGTGACTGTAAACAGCAAAAATTACTTCATATAGAACAAAATATCATTAATTCCTTTGCTAAAGGGAGAGTTTCCAAATTCAAGCAGGGCCCAGACTCTGGACCACTAATAACAGAAACTCTTCTTGTAGTGATAATTAGTTACAACTTACAGAACCAGTCCCAAAAGCTTAGTTCACTCAGATTTCGGAAATGGAAAAAAAGGAGCAACAGGAAGTTCGATACAGGTTAACTTCCAAATAATAATAATTCAAAGACCACTGGGGGATAAATAGAAAGACTATAATAATTAGTACAACACTGATTTAGAAGATGAACAGAGAGAGTAACAACAGCTTACAGACCCAGTCCTGAAAAATTAGTAAAACAGAAGAAGAAGCAACAACAATTTACAAGCTCAGTCACAACAAATTAGTTCAGTCAACTTGTGAAGTGAACGGAAAGAGCAACAATGTTTGACAAGTAAAATGTGGTTAATATTGACATCGGAAATGAAAAAATAAATGAAATTTGTAAATGTGATAGTTACAAAAGAACAATGGTCAAAGTTATAACAAGTAATGCAAAGGCTACTTCAGATAGAAAAGAATTATTATGTTTACATACTGAAACTAATAATAATCTTT
>NW_013747634.1:0-657 GCF_000517525.1 Limulus polyphemus
AAAAATATTTCCTTAAAAGTTAGACGATTTAGATGATCAATGTCCCAACAAGAGGCAGTTTGTGATTTTGTCATAGTGTATTCAATCTTAGAATACACTGAGAAATTTATCAACTATAAACTGTTACTCCATTGGTATATCAAGTTGAAGTATATCATATATCAAGTTGAGGTATATCATATGCCTAGTGGCAAAGAAAAAGATGAAACAGTTAACAAAGTAAGTATGAATATTATATTCTGTTTGTTTTAGATATTCATGCAAAGCTACACAAGGGTTATATCTGCATTAGCTGTCCCTAATTTTGAACTGACAGACTAAAGAGAAGGCAGTTAGTCAACAGCAGTCACTATCAACTATTGGACTATTCTAATCAACTAATGGGATTTGACATCAGAGGTGTGAAACTAATACTGCCCAAAGTCCAGGATAACAGGTTTTATTGTCATACTCTGCCCATTAAACAAGCAGTTTTGTTTCATGCTGTTCATCCTATTGCTAGAAAAACATTATGGATAGATTTATAGGGAGACATGCAAATCCCTTGAAAAAATTACAGAAGTCTAGAACATACACATAAACATTTATTAATGTGTACTCCTAACATTCAAATTAAAACTATATACACAAGTATACATATTTCTTTAATTCACAAAC
>NW_013747635.1:0-1467 GCF_000517525.1 Limulus polyphemus
CCTGTCACATAGATGCTGTGTGTGCTTGGCATTTTACACCTAGCTGTTGGGACTTTCATGATGGGGGTTGGTGGGCGTCGCTCAACACCAACCACTACTGGTCTCCGTGAGGCCGACTTGTTGGTAATATTCTTTCTACACTGGCTCCTCATATGTCCTTGCTTTCCACAGTTCCAACAACTTTTCTGGATTGCAGCCTTTCCTTCTGTGGCATCTCCCCTGTGTTGAAGTTGCCAGCATTGAGCTCTCTTGTGCCCAGGATTATTGCAGTGCCAGCAAAGTCCCTCAAACCTCTCTGAAAGCTGACCTTTTCTGGACTTGAATCCAGATGACTGTACCAACCTTGGTACCTCTGTGCTGGACTTAACATAGGATTCAAATTCGAGAACTCTGGCCATTGCATCCTGCATGGTAGAGGGGTGTGCTTGCTTCACTTGTATCTTAAGTTGTGGACTGTCCAAGACATTTACGAACTAATCCTTCAGCAACAACTTGAAGAGATCGGGTGGTGCAGTTGGGTAGGCCTTGTGTGCCATGCTTTCCAAGTCCTGTGCCAGCTCTTGCAGGCTCTCCCCTTTAGCATGGACTCTCGTTCTGAACCTAGCCCTGTAGACTTCTGACTGATTTTGGGTTCCGTACCTGAGTTCTAGAGCCGACACCAGTGCTCTATAGTTGTGGCTGTAGTCTGCTGACAACTGTCCAAGTACTTCCAGTGGTTGTCCCTTCAAGCTTTCTGCTCCCCTGTCCATCCGTTCATCTCTGCCAGTAACTCAAAGTGTGCTCTATATGCTTCCCACGGTGCTTTTCCATCGTATTCCTGTGGCTTTCTTCATACTGGATCACTCCTAGTACTGACATTCATATCTGGGATGTGACTTCTAACGGGATTGAATATGTCTGCATTAGGGTTTAGCTGCAGGGTCTGGAAGGGGCTTGTCATTGTCTGGGGCTGGTTAAGTCGGTGGTTAATGTATCCTCCTTGTGTAAAAAACAATAAATCATCCTTTAACTTATCTAATTCGCTTTTAAATTTACTAATGTTTTCCGTTTGTACTTCTTGTTTCCTTTCTTGTTCCAGTTGCCACTGCTGTAGTCTCTCTTCTTGTTTCTTTTCTCGTTCTTCTTGTTTATTTTCTTTCTCCTCTAACAACTGCTGTAGTCTCTCTTCTTGTTACTTTTCTTTTTTCCTCCAACAACTGCTGTAATCTCTCTTGTTTATTTTGCTGTTCGAGCTGCCATTGTTGTAGGTTTTCTTGCCACTGCTGTAATATTTCTTCTTGTTTCTTTTCTCGTTATTCTTGTTTCTTTTCTTTTTCCTCTAACAACTGCTGTAATCTCTTTTCTTGTTTATTTTGTTGTTCGAGCTGCCACTGTTGCAGGTTTTCTTGCAACTACTGTTGTCTCTCTTCTTGTTTCTTTTCTTTCTCCTCCAACAACTGCTGTAATTTCTCTTCTCGTTCTTCTTGC
>NW_013747636.1:0-1467 GCF_000517525.1 Limulus polyphemus
CTTCGAGTGTTGAAATGATTGGAAAGTGAGTCAGACAATTTGAGAATTTCATCCAAAGTAGAAAGGCGAGGGCGAAATCCCGCCTGTGTGTGAGGCAGCAGGTTGTGAGCAGCTATGTATTGATGAAGACGGGCAACAAGGATGCATTCAAAGGTTTTACTGAAAACACTAGTGAGGCTGATAGGACAATAAGAATTAACATCAGAGGCAGGTTTACCCAGTTTCAGAAAAAGCAGGATAGTGGATAACTTCCAGGAATCAGGAAAAAATCCTGAGGAAAGAAAAAAGGTGTAGAACAATGCAAGAAGTCGAAGGAATTGCAGAAGGGCATGGCGGACTTGGCAGTATGTGATGCCATCAAGACCAGGAGGGGCAGTGATATGTCTGTTCTTCAGTACCCGCCGGACATCAGCTGTAGTAATGGGAGCATGTAAGAAATCATTGTCAACAACATAAGAAGAACTAGGAGTAAGGTCAACAAGAGAGACAACGGTTGAATTAACGGTGGTTGTAGTGTCACTGTAGTCAAGAATTTTACGTTCCGGTACTTGAAAGTTCTGTTCATGAAAATCAGCAAACAGATTGGCCTTATCCAAAGATGTAGAAGGTGCAGCACCATCAACAAGTATAGGATAGAAGGGAGAGCATCGTTGACCTGTGAGGAGCTTAAAACGGTTCCAGAATTGCGAGGAAGAAGAGGAATGACCAAGTTTGTTACATGTCTGATGCCACCACTGACGTCGGACTGCCCAAACAAAATGACGGGCAGTACGTTGAAGACCCCGGGATCGTTGCAGCAACAAAGGAACATGAAACCGACGGTACTCAAGCAATAAAGTGGTAGAGTGGTGTAATAGATCTACAGCTCTACGAGGTAAGGCTGGTTTATGGGGAGCTGAAGAAGAAGTCTGTATGTGTAAAGCACTGGTATCAGAGAGAACAGTGGTGAGTAATGTGGCGAAGGAGTCAACATTGGCTGTTGTAGTAAGAGGTCGATCCATATCTGGTATGGCACTAGCAATGTGTGAAGCACAAGATTTCCAGTCGGCAGAACGAAAATTTAGAAGAGTCCGACGGGAAGCACGAGGAACAGACAAGTACTGTGAACAGACACAAAGTTCTTTGGGGAGATGATCACTACCAATGGGAGGACACATCTGGAGAGTGATGAAATATCAGACCAAACCAAGCCTTTATAGTAGTGAGGTATCGAAAATCAACATGGTGTATTTAAGTGTTTTTACACTCATAAAAAAGAAACCTATCATTTTATAGGTATTTGAAGAACTTGTAGCATTTCGCCACAGTTTAATTCTTCGTATTGTTAGCCGACACTGGGCAGCTAAACAAACAACCACAAAAGGCTGTCATAAAGGAAAATTGCTAGAAACTCCCTCTTTTGAACATGCTTTTTTCACTGAAGCCTCCCAGTGGCACAGTGGTATGTCTGCGGACTTACAACGCTAG
>NW_013747637.1:0-1777 GCF_000517525.1 Limulus polyphemus
ATATTTAACTGTATAGGCTATGCGTGTTTCTAAATATATGTTTAATCTAAACAAACGTTGATATTAAAATAAATATATAATAAAAAATTCGTTATAATAGATCATACAATTAGTACAATAATAGCTAAAAAAATCGGAAGTTTCAGTTCCACTCATAGCGACAGTACCGAATACAAACATTTTCCATTAATTATTCTTACTTTGTTTAAATTGGAATATATAGTATTATAGTCGTGTTTCACACTAAGTTTTATTACATTTTATTTCAAGCCTAAAACACACAGTGAGCATAGCCTTTCATGTCTGTTGTGTTAACACATTGACGTAGAAATAGCCTTTCCAAAAACTTCCTAAAATGTTTCTCCAAAATTTGTTTTATATATTTAGTTATCTTAACTTTAATTATTCGACAAAATCAAGTCTTTGTAACTAACGGTCAGAGCAGTAGTCTTCGTAAGGTATTAATACAACATAGTAATATTTATTCATGTGACAACAGGATATAAATTAGGGGAAATATATATACAAAGTTGATCTTATTGCTTAAATCTTATAGCCATTAACTTAAAGATAAAAAATCAAATTCTTGGAATCGAATCTGAAAAACCCCCAAAACTTGGCACGCTGAACAAAAATATGTTATCAATCCGAATCACGCCTATACGCAGAATATGAACACAACTAAATTGTATCGTGTTGTATTACTGGAAATGACTAAAAAACACACACACACAAAACATTAAATGGTATTAGTCAATGTGTTTAATGTCAAGGTAGCGTAAATTCTAAAAAGGCTTTTATTTCCTGTACACCAAAAATTAAGTTGATGTACAGTGTACAAAAAAGAAAAAAATATATGTGCACCGGTTTTTCTCTTTGCTTTTAATAAAGGGAAATATTAGATCACATTTCTACATTTCAACTACTGATCATTCAAGACAAAAGAAAAACACCTGCCAACACGAGCTAGTCATTTTTATCTCTGCTACAGAAACAAGTTAACAAGTGGACACTCCCCACCTGCGAAATTTATTCATCCCGATTACTACATAGAGAAGTGTCGAGAGGAAATGTACAACTTACATTACACACATACGAAACCTCAATAAAGACGAAGAAACGGCATTACAAACCTTCGTTTCCGTGACGACATTGTACTAAAACAGGATGACAAAGGAGGAAATACATAATTTTATCTTTAGGAAGATCACCGACATCTATCAGACAAATCGCCCTATGTTATCTGTGATAACAACCGTCTGGATGAATATCAACAGACTGACTGTGCCACAATAGAAATGTCAATAATACATAATAAACATCCATTAGAAGCAAATAATTTAATTGTTAACTACCCTAGGTTTTATGTATGTTCTATCTTATTCTTGAGGTACATAAGGTAGACAGTTCTGGTAGACCTATAATTTCAACAAGAAGCTGCCATACTAAACTCATTTATAGCTACCTTGATACCATACTAAACTCATTTATAGCTACCTTGATACCATACTAGCTACCTTGAAACCATACTAAACTCGTTTATAGGTACCTTAATACCACACTAAACTCATTTCTAGCTACCTTCATACCACACTAAACTCATTTCTAGCTACCTTAATACCATACTAAACTCATTTATAGCCACCTTGATACCATACTAAACTCATTTCTAGATACCTTTATACCATACTAAACTCATATATACCTACCTTCATACCACACTAAACTCATTTCTAGCTACCTTCATACCACACTAAACTCACTTATAGCTACCTTG
>NW_013747638.1:0-1471 GCF_000517525.1 Limulus polyphemus
TTTTTGGAGTTTGATAAAGGTCTTTTTAATATATCTTACTCTTGATTTTAGTAACTTTCATAATGGGTTTTTTAGTCCTCCTTGTACTAGATTTTGTTCACATTGATAACGGTATTTTTTGTCCATCTTCGGTGAGATTTTGTTTACTTTAGTGGCGATCTTTTTAAAAAATTTTTACACTAGATTTTTTGACATTCATAATGGTATTTTTAGTCTTTCTTACACTAGATTTGTTGACTTGGATAACTGTCTTTTTAGTCTTTCTTCCACTAGATTTTGACGACTTTGATAACGGTATTTTTAGTCCTTCATCCGGAAGATTATTTCGACTTTAATAACGGTCTTTTTAGTAATTCTTACACTAGTTTTTGTTGACTTTGATAATGGTCTTTTAAGTCCTTCTTACACTAGATTTGATGATTTGATAGCGGTCTTGTAGTCATTCTTACACTAGATTTCTTTCACTGTTATAACGGTCTTTTAGTTTTTCTTCCAGTATATTTTCTCGACTTTCATAACTGTCTTTTTAGGCCCTCTTATACTAGATTTTTTCGACTTTGATAACGGTCTTTTAAATTTGTTTTACTCTAGATTTTAATGACTTTCATAATGGTGTTTTTAGTCCATCTTGCACTAGATTTTATTGACATTGATAACGGTATTTTTAGTCCCACGTATACAAGATTTTGTTAACTTTGATAACGATCTTTTCAGTCCTTCTTTCTCAATGTTTTTTTCGACTGTTACAACACTCTTTTAGTTCTTTTTCCACTAGATTTATTTTCTCTGATAATCGACTTCTTAAACTAGAAGTTGTCTACCTTCATAACATCTCTTTAATCTTCATGCCACAAAATTTTGTCGACTTTGATAATGGTCTTTTAAGTCCTTATTACACAAGATTTCGTTGACTTTGATAACGGTCTTTTTTGTCATTCTTACACGACATTTTGTATACTTTGATAATGGTCTTTTTATTCATTCTTCCACTAGATTTGTTAACTTTTATAACGGTCTTTTTAGTCCTTCTTACACTACATATTATTGACTTAGATAACGGTAATTTTAATAGTTCTTACACTAGATTTTGTTGATTTTGATAATGGTCTTTTTAGTCCTTCTTATACTAGATTTATATGACTTTTATAACGGTATTTTTGTCCTTCTTACATTAGATATTTTCGTTTTGATAATGGTATTTTTAGCCCTTTTTCCACTAGATGTTGTTGACTTTTAAAACGGGTTTTTAGTTTTTCTTCCAATAGATTTTTTCGACTTTGATAACGGTCTTTTTAATCTTTCTAACTCTAGATTTTAATGACTTTCATAATGATCTTTTTAGCCCTTCTTGCACTAGATTTAGTTGACTTTGATAACGGAGTTTTTAGTAATACTTACACTAGTTTTTTGACATTTATGATGATCTTTTTAGTCTTTCTTACACTAGAGTTTGTTGACTTTGATAACTGTA
>NW_013747639.1:0-1931 GCF_000517525.1 Limulus polyphemus
GTAGATACTGTAGATATCTCAATGTGGCTCTAAAACACATAATTTGAAAAGTAGACACAGTAGATATCTCGATGAGGCTCTAAAACTCATACATCGTAAAGTAGACACAGTAGATATCTCAATGTGACTCTAAAACACATAAATCGTAAAGTAGACACATTAGATATCTCAATGTGGTTCTAAAACAAATAGACCGTAAGGTAGACATAGTAGATATCTCAATATGGCTTTAAAACAAATAAGTCATAAAGTAGACACAGTAGATATGACAATGTGGCTCTAAAACACATAGATCGTATAGTAGATACAATAGGTATTTCAATTTGGTTCTAAAACCAATATATTGTAAATTAGACATAGTAGATATCTCAGTGTGGCTCTAAAACAAATGTATCGCAAAGTAGACACAGTAAATATCTCAATGTGGCTCTAAAACTAATAGATCATAAAGTAGACACCGCATATATCTCAATGTGACTTTAAAACAAATAGATCGTAAAGTAAACGCAGTAGATATCTCAATGTGTCTCTTAAACAAATAGTTCGTAAAGTAGACACAGTAGATATATCAATGTGACTCTAAAACAAATATATTGTAAAGTAGACAGAGCAGATATCTCAATGTGGCTCAAAGACAAATCGACCAAAAAGTACACAGTGTATATATCTCAGTGTGGGTTTAAAACAATTTGTTCGTAAAGTAGACACTGTAGACATCTCAATGTTGCTCTATAACAAATAGATCGTAAAGTAGACACAGTAGATGTGTCAATGTGTCTCTAAAACAAATAAATCATAAAGTAGACACAGTAGATATCTCAATGTGGCTCTAAGACAAATAGACCATAAAGTACACAAAGTATATATCTCAGTGTGGCTTTAAAAAGAATTTTGTAATAAAGTAGATACCGTAGATATTTCAATGTGGCTCTAAAACAAATGTACTGTAAAGTAGACACAGTAGATATCTCAATGTGGCTCTAAAACACATAAATCGTAAAGTAGACACAGTAGATATCTCAATGTAGGTCTAAAACAAATAAATCATGAAGTAGACAGAGTATATATCTCAATGTGGTTCTAAAACGAACAGATCGTAAAGTAGACACAGTTCTTATCTCAATGTGGCTCTGAAACAAATATATCGTAAAGTAGACACAGTAGTTATCTTAATGTGGTTCAAAAACAAATACACCGTAAAGTAGACACAGTATATATCTCAATGTGGCTCTATAACAAATAGACCGTAAAGTAGACACAGTATTTATCTCAATGTAGCTCAAAAACAAATAAAGCATAAAGTAGACACAGTATATATCTCAATGTGGCTCTATAACAAATAGACCGTAAAGTAGACACAGTATTTATCTCAATGTAGCTCAAAAACAAATAAAGCATAAAGTAGACACAGTATATATCTCAATGTGGCTCTAAAACACATAGATCGTAAAGTAGACACAGTAGATATCCTTAAAGTGGCTCTAAAACAAATATATTGTAAAGTATACACAGTAGATATCTCAATGTGGCTATAAAACAAATATATCAAGAAATAGACACAGTAGATATCTCAATGTGGCTCTAAAACAAATAGATCGTAAAGTAGACACAGTAGAAATATTAATGTGGCTCTAAAACAAATAGATCGTGAATTGGACATAGTAGATATCTCAATGTGGCTTTAAAAGAAACTATTGTAAAGTAGACACAGTATTTATCTCAATGTGGCGCTAAAACAAAAAGATACAGTCTTCTTATTGACAGTACAGAGTATTGTTAAATCGTGTGTCTTCTTATTGACAGTACATAGTATTGTTAAATCTTGTGTCTTCTTATTGACAGTACACAGTATCGTTAAATCTTTTGGCTTGTCAGTGATAATTCACACTATCGTTAAATCTTGTGTCTTCTTATTGACAGTATACAGTATT
>NW_013747640.1:0-2724 GCF_000517525.1 Limulus polyphemus
AATTGCTGTATCTCACATTTGACAAATCATAGGACGATAAGGAAAGCACGTGATGAAACGTTGTTCTCTGGATTTTTCAATATGAATGTGGGTGGTGCTTATTATAGTAACTGCCATTTTATGTAGAGGTTGTATTTAGTACTGGCCAATAGTGCTTTTCTATAAGCGTTAGAAAAGTTGCTTCTGGAAAAAAACTGCATGGGATGTACGTGCCTTTTATTATTTTTATATAGTAGCCTAAGTCATGCTGCATCGTATATCTCTTTATACTAATCATTATATTGAAAAATAAACTCAAAATAGATATATTTTTTAGGAAAGAAGTTGATCCACGATTGTTAAGGTTAAGAGCTATCGAGTGGAAAGTCTTTACATGAATTAGACTTAGGACTTTGAACTGAAAGAGTTTGTGATTTTTTATATTCTTTTGAATTTAAATTTGTAGTTTTAAGTTCAATAATTTAGCATAACTTTATATTTAGTTAATAATAATAATAATATGATTCAGTATTTAGAATGATAAACTTGTGTGATTTGTACGCAATACTACTAGTACCAGTACCACATAAGAATTTTATATTTTTCCTTCTTACAATCTTTGCTTTGTAGTAAGACCCACACTTCTGTTGTTATTGTGTTAGAATTAAAACAGTCTAACTGATATATATATAGTTTATTCTGATATTTTGTAAATGGTTCAAACTCAGTGTACAAGTGACAACAATAAAACCCATATGTTGGTTGTGAAAAAGGCTAAATACATTCATCTCAATAATACAGGGAAGCTATGACATTCTCACAGCTGGGGTCTCAATACAATAAAGAGCTTAAGTTTCGCATTCCAACACAAATCTTGCCCATAATGACAGGAATGTGACCAGGACGAATCTTTTAAGTGCTGTAAAGTACTTTTCTTTGTAATTTATGGTGTCTGTATCGTTTGGTAATCTCTTCTAACAGGATGTATCAAGTAACAAGGAGTCAGGCTCAGGCGGTGTTTATTGAAACCACCTGTATTATAAACTGTTACATACATTCGTTAGTCGTGGCAATTAGTTTTGTCTCTATTCTGAAACAACATACACGGACATATGTTAAAAATAAACTTGTTTGAAAGTTCAAAGAAATGATATTCAAGTACCGAAAAGCTTTCTTACTATCATATCTACACTAACATTCAAATGTGCATGCACTTACTCGGTTGAACGAGAGTGACCACCAACAGGGGTGAGATAGTTTATGGACAACGTACAAAGTTCACGCTGCTGACCCCATGGTTTATTCGGCACAATAAACAAAAGTACGACTGCAATGAAACATAAACATAAATTGGAAATGAAAATATATCTATGAAACAAAATTAAATGTTTTTATGTACATATATAAACATGAAATCCTAGTTTAAAATATAAATACTCATTTATTGTTTAGGTTTATTTACAAATATTATTTTCGGGTCTGTATATTACTTGAAACCATAAGAAGAGTATCGTGATTAATTAAAAAAATTAAAATAGATAATTTGCATTTTATGGAGGATACAATTTTTTGGGGGATTTCAAAATAATGTACTAAAACATTAACAGTGATAAGTACAAATCTGTAGCAAATATGAATATTGTAATAATTTCTTATAAATACCATTTCCTAATGTAATTTCCCAAGATATTAAAGATCATAATGCAAAAAAACTATATTTATTTAAGTAATAGGCTTTATGTTTCTTAAACTACCTATATTTATCAAAGTTTTTATGAACTTTTGAACATATTCGTCCACTAGTTTTATTGTTGGAATGAAATATAGCAGACTTGCATTACCTACTAAGAAAGTTAGTAGCCGGTAGTCATTGGGTTAAGTAAACATATTGACGTTATCCATCATGAAATATCGGGAGTTTACTAGATCTCGGTATTCTTTTATATATAAGAGGTCAGAACGTGACGGAGGCAATGTAATGAATGTGTAATTGAACTGCAGAGAGAGAATATTGTTGACCACGTGAGACGTTCGTTGTGAATTACAGCATTTGTTATTGCACGACTGTTGAGGTTAAGTGTATCGCAAAGTTGTATTCAGAAAGAATAAACCAGTTTTATTTAAGAAAGGACTTGTATAGGTAAAGTTTTTTCGGAAAGAATTTTTACGGAAAATTAACTAACGAAGGGAGGCGTAACAACTTGGTGTCAGAGAGTGGGCCAGAAAATAAAAAAATAAAAAAAGAAGAAGAAGATGGAAACGAGAGGCGGCAAATCAAACTACAGCTTAGCAGATTTGATGGCAGCAATACAAAAACATCAAAAGAAACAAGAAGAGAGACAACAGCTGTTGCAAAAAACCTGCAACAGTGGCAGCTGGAGCAACAAAATAAACAAGAAAGATTACAACAGTTGTTGGAGGAAAAAGAAAAGAAACAAGAAGAGAGATTACAGCAGTTGTTGGAGGGAAAAGAAAAGAAACAAGAAAAGAGATTACAACAGCTATTGGAGGAGGAAAGAACATAAACAAGAAGAGAGACTACAGCAGTGGCACTGGAACAAGAAAGGAAACAAGAAGTACAAATGGAAAACATTAGTAAATTTAAAAGCGAATTTAATACATTAAAGGATGATTTATTGTCTTTTACACAAGGAGGATACATTAAACATTGACTTAATCAGCCCTAGACAATGACAAGCCCCTTCCAGACCCCGCAGCTAAACCTTAATGCAGACATCTTCAGTC
>NW_013747641.1:0-1467 GCF_000517525.1 Limulus polyphemus
AGTATCGTTAAGTCTTGTGTCTTCTTATTGATAGTACACAGTATCGGTAAATCTCGTGTCTTCTTATTGATAGTACACAGTATTTTTAAATCTCGTGTCTTCTTATTGATAAAACACAGTATCGTTATATCTCGTGTCTTCTTATAGATAGTACACAGTAATCTTAAATCTTGTGTCTTCTTATTGATAGTACATTGTATTGATAAATCTTGTGTATTCTTATTGACAGTACACGGCATTGTTAAATCTTGTGTCTTCTCATTGACAATACACAGTATTGTTAAATATTGTGTCTTCTTATTCACAGTACACAGTATTGTTAAATCTTGTGTCTTCTTATTCACAGTACACAGTATCGTTAAATCTCGTGTCTTCTTATTGACAGTACACAGTAATGTTAAATCTTGTGTCTTCTTATTGACTGTACACAGTATTGTTAAATCTTGCGTCTTCTTATCGACATTACACAGTATTGTTAAATCTTGTGTCTTCTTATTGACAGTGCACATTATTGTTAAATGTTGTTTATTCTTATTGACAGTACACAGTATTGTTAAATTTTTATATCTTCTTATTGACAGTACACGGTATCGTTAAATCTTGTGTCTACTTTTTGACAATACACAGTATTTTTAAATATGGTGTATTCTTATTGACAGTACACAATATTGTTAAATCTTGTGTATTTTTGTTGACCGTACACAGTATTTTTAAATTTTTATCTCTTCTTATTGATATTACACAGTATCGTTAAATCTTGTGTCTTCTTATTGATAGTACTCAGTATCGTTAAATCTCGTGTCTTCTTATTGATAGTACACAGTATTGTTAAATCTAGTGTCTTCTTATTGACAGTACACAATATTGTTAAATCTTGTGTCTTTTTGTTGACCGTACACAGTATTTTTCAATTTTTATCTCTTCTTATTGAGAGTACACAGTATCGTTAAATCTTGTGTCTTCTTATTAATAGTACTCAGTATCGTTAAATCTCGTGTCTTCTTATTGATAGTAAATAGTATTGATAAATCTTTTGTCTTCTTATTGACAGTACAGAGTATTGTTAAATCTTGTGTCTTCTTATTGACAGTACACAGTATTGTTAAATCTTTTGTCTTCTTAATGCCAGTACACAGTATTTTTAAATATTGGGTCTTCTTACTGATAGTACACCGTAATGTTAAATCTTGTGTCTTCTTATTGATTATACATTGTATTGATGAATCTTGTGTATTCTTATTGATAGTATACAGTATTGTTAAATCTTGTGTCTTCTTATTGACAGTACACAGTATTGTTAAATATTGTGTCTTCTTATTGATAAAACCCGTATCGTTAAATTCGTGTCTTCTTATTGATACTACACAGTAATGTTAAATCTTGTGTCTTCTTATTGATAGTACCTAGTATTGATAAATCTTTTGTCTTCTTATTGACAGTACACAGTATTGTTAAATCTTGTGTCTT
>NW_013747642.1:0-1466 GCF_000517525.1 Limulus polyphemus
CAGTCAATTGACCAATCCCATTTTGAGATAGGGTATATAAAATAACAGATAAACTATAGTTTTACTGAAAAAAAAACGTTTGAAATTCATTTAGGAGATTTTAGAGATTACACAAAGGAAATTTGAGATGAGGAAAAGTATTTTTAATTTTAACATGAAAATTACTTTGCACACAGACTACTCAATATATTCATGGGCAAATCTTTATTAAATTTTATTAAAAATACTTCACTAAGAAATATGACTTTTGTATGTGAAATACTTGTAATTTTAACTGAAAGACTGCCAAATATCATGAAGATATACCCAATATATTGAGAGTTATAAGTATTAAGTTTATAAAGATTTAAATGAGTACAAAAGGTCATGTGACTCGGTCAAATAGACTAACCCCATGTTGAGAGAGTTAATAATTGATGAGTATGAGGTTAAATGTGATAACTGACCAGAAAAGAATTACTGGAAAATGCAGTTAGCCTGTAACACAGGTTCACACTATGGATGAAAAAGACAAAAACAGTTTTGTCTGGGGTTGTTCAAAATACAGTTTTACTTGGTGGCTCTAACAACACAAACTTATTTGCTATTTCTCTCAGCACAGTGCAGAAAGTATTTTGACTTTATTGAGTTGAAATATTCATAAGTAGGTGAAATTATAAGCAGTTAATAAATTCAAAGATATCATAACAAATATATATGTGTTGTGACCAAAATGTGTTTTATATTGTTGTGATAGGAAGTTTTCATTGATAGATTGAAATATTTTAAATAAGCAATCAGTTTTACTGAACATTTTCTTATTGTTGTTTCATAATGAGATACAGTATTAAGGTATGAAAATGAAGGCTATATGTGTGAAAGTGGAAAGTAACACTTTGTAATTCACACCAACACTTTGTAATGCACTCCATAAACTACAATATAACTTGTAAAGGGAAGGAAATCTTTAAAAAAAAGAAAATAAAAGCATTAGTGAAGTCTAGCAGTAAAGAGTAGACTTAGCATCACTTAACTTGAGTCAGTTTGAAAGTGTAGAAACCAGCATGCAGATTTTAGCATGTGTTCCACTTGTCTGGAAGGGAGAACCACACATTCACAGGCAGTTCATCAAGTGAAGAGTCACAAAAGCCTGGGGATCTGGAAATCATCTTGTTCTCAGAATACACACTGATGAGTGAGGAAGGACATTAGTACCTGTTAAGCTTATAAGCATGCCGCTTGGACAATGCTTGCTGTGGTAGTTAGAAGCATAACCACATATTACAATCCACTTTAACCTACACACTTAACTGAATTTTTTAACCAGTAGAATTTGTATGTGCTTCACTGGAATCTACACATTTGTATGAAGGATCAAATTCTGGATACTGCTGTCTACTTTGTTCTTGAATCAGGCAGTGTTTTTTTTTTTTTTTCATTCTTTATTGCTGAGTATTCTCAAAGTATTTTTCACTGCTTAATGGACT
>NW_013747643.1:0-1462 GCF_000517525.1 Limulus polyphemus
AAATACTATAATTATGTGAATTTATCAACTGTTTGACGAGATAAAGTGTATGATTTCTATAGATCACAACCAGGGACAATGCCTTTTTTTGATCAGATAAGTTGATCAACTGGATGTCAAAAATGATTCTGTAATTTTATACAATAATCAACTACAGTAGAGGCAATACAATGACAGTTAATCGCAGCCGGTAAATCTTGGTCTGTTCGCATGGCAACAGCCTCACATTGTATGGGGAGAAACGACTGGTTATCCATCTTTCATCGTCGTTCAACTGTTGTGTAAAATATTAATCATTTAAAGCTATACAGTTTTAAATATCATATTCTAACAAAATAAAAACACCGAATTCTTTGTTCGAACCTATATATGTGAACGTGCATACTGTAGACGTAACAATGACGTAAGAAGAACTATTATTTGTCCCGGACTATATCTAAATATCCAAGCCTTTTGTCTTACATCTTACATAATGAAAAGTATCCGTATAATTTTTGTAATTACTTCGTTTATTTGTTTGCAGTTAAGCACAAAATCACGCAAAGGGCTATCTGTGCTATGCCCACGACGGGTATCGAAACCCGGTTTCTAGCGTTATTAGTCCGCAGACATACCGATCTGCCAATGGGGGGGGGGGTAGTCTCATGGCGTATTATAATTTCTCCTGTATCAGCAGTAACGATTATAAACAACGAACGTAACATTTCGATAAATACTTATATCAGAAGTAACGATTATAGACAATGAATGTAACATTTCGTTAAGTACTTGTATCAGCAGTAACCATTATAAATAATGAACGTAACATTTCGTTAAGTACTTGTATCAGAAGTAACTATTATAGACATTGAGCGTAACATTTCGATTAAATACTTATATCAGCAGTAACCATTATAAACAATGAACGTAACATTTCGATAAGTACTTGTATCAGAAGTAACCATTATAAACAATGAACGTAACATTTCGATAAGTACTTATATCAGAAGTAACGATTATAAACAATGAACGTAACATTTCGTTAAGTACTTATATCAGAAGTAACGATTATAAACAATGAACGTAACATTTCGATAAATACTTGTATCAGCAGTAACCATTTTAAATAATGGACGTAACATTTCGTTAAGTACTTGTATCAGCAGTAATTATTTTAAATAATGGACGTAACATTTCGATAAATACTTATATCAGAAGTAACGATTATAAACAATGAACGTAACATTTCGTTAAGTACTTATATCAGAACTAACAATTATAGACAATGAACGTAACATTTCGATAAGTACTTGTATCAGAAGTAACGATTATAGACAATGAACGTAACATTTCGTTAAGTACTTATATCAGAAGTAACGATTATAAACAATGAACGTAACATTTCGTTAAGTACTTATATCAGAAGTAACGATTATAGACAATGAACGTAACATTTCGTTAAGTACTTATATCAGAAGTAACG
>NW_013747644.1:0-2940 GCF_000517525.1 Limulus polyphemus
GTTATGCTAAAAGGGGACCCAATCATAAGGGACGTGCTCCAATGAAGTTATATCAAGATGGCGCACCAATGACATTGCTGGTCCTTTGCCCTAAACTCCTGCAGGAAACAAGTACATTTGTGTGGTGATGGATTATTTCACCAAGTGACCTGAGGCATATGCAATACCAAATCAGGAAGCTACAACTGTAGCTTCGGCTATTAGTGATTTCTTCTTCAGATTTAGTATGCCATATGAACTGCATTCAGATCAAGGCCGTAACTTTGAATCAGCTGTGTTCCGTGAATACTGCAAGTTGTTTGGCATATGAAAGACCAGAACAACGCCACTTCACCCACAGTCTGATGGGATGGTAGAAAAATACAACTGGACACTGGGACAGGAATTGGCAAAGTTTTGTAATAGCCACCAAGATGACTGAGATGTCTTACTCCCTCCACTGTTGATGGCCTATAGGACAGCAGAGCATGTAACCACTGGATATACTCCAGCAAAGTTGATGTTTGGTCGGAAACTTCGGTTGCCAGTGGATCTGTTAACAGGATGCTCACCTTACGAAGAGTTGTCTGAAAATGTTTCAGAATTCGTGAAAGTGTTATCGGAAAGGATGGATAACATTCACCATCAAGAGCATTCAAACTTGAAAACGTCTGCTTATTCGATGAAGCTATGTTATGATAAGAAGTCTACTGAAGTTAGCATTGTAACAGGTGACAAGGTGTGGTTGTATAATCCCAGGAAGACCAAAGGGAAGTCTCCTAAGTCCTCTTCTCATTGGAAGGCCCATATGACGTAGTGGATCGTCTCTCAGACGTGACTTTCCGAATAAAATGTGGTCGGCGAAGTAAGCCAAAGGTGGTGCATGGCAAGAAGCTTTGGCGTTCTCATGGTCCAGGTCATTTCAGTTGGAACGAAGTGAACAATGGAACAAATGATGCCACTGAAGATGTGTCACCTGAAAAAGCCACTGTCGAAGAAGAAACTCTACCCAGTTTTGAGAAGGGAAACAGTGAAGCCCTTGATGAAGTTACTACCACTGATGTGACTATTAGCGATAATAGGACATTTCCTGATGGAGCAGATGAACCCCACGTGAAGCAGAAGCCAACGAGAATGAGACCAGTACGGAAGAAGATACGTCCCGTAAAATTAAGAGACTTTGTTGAATTTTAATTTTGTGTTTGTAAATTCTGTACATTTAATTAAGTTATTGTTAATTATCTATTGGTTTAATGTAAGTGGCTATTGTTCGGGATGAACAATACTAAGGAAGGGGCAGTGTTACGACAACGGAAGTCACGTGATCCTGGTAAAATGTCATGAGTTTCTAGAAGGATCATGACTTTTCCTGGCAGAACTGGCAGAAGAAACAGGTATATAACAATCATAATAAACCATCTGTTCACACAAAAGTAATTTTTAATTGTCAGATAAAGAAGTGGCAGAAGAAACAGGAATATAACAACCCAATTAAAAGTTACTTTTGTGTAAACAGATGGTACAGTATGGTTGTTATATACCTGTTTCTTCTGCCACTGCTTTATATGACAATTAAAAGTTACTTTTGTGTAAACAGATGGTACAATATGGTTGTTATATACCTGTTTCTTCTGCCACTTCTTTATATGACAATTAAAAGTTACTTTTGTGTAAACAGATGGTATAACATGTAAACAGATTGTATAATATGGTTGTTACATACCTGTTTCTTCTGCCACTTCTTTATATGCCAATTAAAAGTTACTTTTGTGTAAACAGATGGTTTATTGGGGTTGTTATATACCTGTTTCTTCTGCCACTTCTTTATATGTCAATTAAAAGTTACTTTTGTGTAAACAGATGGTTTATTAGGGTTGTTATATACCTGTTTCTTCTGCCACTTCTTTATATGCCAATTAAAAGTTACTTTTACCAAAAGTAACTTTTAATTGGAATATAAAGAAGTGGTAGAAAAAATATGTATAGAACTATTATTTCATATTAATCATTCACGTGAGAAGAATTTGAGTCTCTCGTATAATGGAATTGGACCAGGAACTTCTACGTAAGTTGAATCACTGTATAATACAGCCAGAACCTCTATATAAACATAGCTAAATACAATGTATCAATGTAGTGAGAATCTTTGTAGAAAATACCTAGAACATTTGTATCAACATAGCAAGAACCTCTGTGTCAATAGAGCCAGAATCTTTGTATTCACAAAGACAAAAGCTCTGTACCAAGACATTCAGAGCCTATGTATCAACACTGTTAGAACCTATGTGTAATCGGAGCCATAACCTCTGTATCAGTACACAAAGAGCCTCTGTATTAATGTAGCCCAAAATGCTGCACTAACATATTCTGAATATCTGTGTCAACAAAGTCAAAACTTTTGTATTGAAGAAACCTCTATCTCTGTTTTAAAACTGCTAGAATTTCTGTTTCAACATAGCCACAACCTAATTATCAAAATAGTCAGAATTTCTGTATAAACACAGCTGTATCAACAAAGTCAAAACTTCTGTATTGATGAAACCTCTATATTTCTTAGGTCATTTCTTTATATGACAGTTGTAAGGTATTTTCATGTATTAAACTAGTTTGAATTTAGCGATCTGTATATATATTTATTCTGTGAGTCCTTTATATGACAGATTTGGGGTTTCTTCATGTAAAAGATTGGTTGAAAAGGGTGGTTCCATAGGAATTCTGACTATGTTGTTACAGGGTTGATATAGAGTTACTGGCTATGTTGACACGTATGCTCCTGCTACATTAGTACAGAGGTTCTGAATATGTTGATACAGAAATTCTGACTATCCTGATACAGTGTTTCTGGCTATGTTGAGGTATAGAATACGGCTCTATTAATACAGAGGTTCTGACTATTTTAGTAAATTGATTCTGACCATGCTGATACAGAGATTCTGACTACCGTATACGTGGATACAGAAG
>NW_013747645.1:0-1465 GCF_000517525.1 Limulus polyphemus
TAGCGCGACTGTGGAAATTAAGTGTATTGCAAAGTTGTATTCAGAGAGAAGAAACCAGTTTTATTTAAGAAAGGACTTGTGTCGCTAAAGTTTCTTTGGAAATAATTTTTACGGAAAATTAACTAACGACCAGAGACGTAACAATATATTTGTGTGTGTGTGTGTATATATATATATATATATATATTGTTACGTATCTGCTTGTTTGTTAATTTCCCATAGAAATTCTTTCCAAGAAACTTCAGCAATACAAGTCCTTTCTTGTTTAAAACTAGTTTATTCTTTCTCAATACAAATTTTAGTAATACACAAAATTTCCACAGTCACTTTAAACTTAACAACTTTTATAACACATGCTATAAATCACAGCAGTTCACACACTTTACTTACGGTGCCTGTACCTACTGTTCACTTGACTCAATTATCTATCCTCTTCAATCTATCTATATCTCTTCTGATCTGCCTATATCACTGGCTTTCTTTGCCAGGACTCTATACTAAAAAAAGAGGTCATTTCAAATGCACTCGGGCCTTCATGATCCTTCAAAAAACTCAAGCGTGCATGCTCCCAGCCTTGCGTGACTTCCGCTGTTATAACACTGCCCCTTCCTTAGTATTGTTTGTCCCGAACAATAACCACTTATATTAAACCAATAGATAATTAACAATAACTTAATTAAATGTACAGAATTTACACACACAAAATTACAATATAACAAAGTCTCTTAATTTTACAGGATGTATCTTTTTCCATACTGGTCTCCATCTCATTGGCTTCTGCTTCACGTGGATTTCATCTGCTCCATACGGATATGTCCCATTATCGGTAACAGTCACATCAGTGGTACTAACTTCATTAAGAGCTTCACTGTTTCCCTTCTCAAAACTGGGTAGAGTTTCTTCTTTGACAGTTGCTTTTTCAGGTGATACATCTTCAGCAGCATCATTTGCTCCATTGTTCACTTCATTTCAACTGAAATGTCCTGGACCATGATAACGTTAAAGCCTGTTGGCATGTGCCACCTTTGGCTTACCTCATGACCACATTTTATTCGGAAAGTCACGTCTCAGAGACAATCCACTATGTCATTTGGGGCTTCCCATGGAAAAGACAACTTAGGAAAATTCCCTTTGGTCTTCCTGGGATTATACAACCACACCTTGTCTCTTGGTATAAAGCTGACTTCAGTAGATTTCTTATCATAACATAGCTTCTTGGAATCAGCAGATGTTTTTAAGTTAGAATGCACTTGATGATGAATATCATCCATCCTTTCAGATAACACTTTCAAAAACTGTGGCACATTTTCAGGCAATTCTTCATAAGGTGGGCATCCTGTTATCAGGGTCACTGGCATCCGAAGTTCCAGACCAAACATCAGCCTTGTTGGAATGTATCCAGTGGCTTCATGCTCTGCTGTTCTATAGGCCATCAACAGTGGAGGGAGTAAGATATCCCAGTCAT
>NW_013747646.1:0-1464 GCF_000517525.1 Limulus polyphemus
CTACAGGGCTAGGTTTAGGACGAGAGTCCGTGCTAAAGGGGAGAGCCTGCAATAGTTGGCACAGGACACGATGCTTACCCAACTGCAACACCCGATGTCCTCAAGCTATTGCTGAGGGATCAGTTTGTAGACGTCTTGGACAGTCTACAACTGAAAATACAAGTGAAGCAAGCACACCCCTCTACTATGCAGGATGCAATGGCCAGAGCTCTTGAATTCGAATCTTACGTTAAGTCCAGCATAGAGGTACCAAGGTTGGTACAGTCATCAGGATTCAAGGCCAGAAAAGGTCAACTTTCAGAGAGGTTTGAGGGACTTTGCTAGCACTGTAACAAACCTGGGCACAAGAAAGCTCAATGCCGGAAACTTAAACACAGGGAAGATGCCACACAGTAGGAAAGGCTGCTACCCAGAAAAGTTGTTGGAACTGTGGATAGCAAGGACATATGAAGAGCCAGTGTAAGAAGAATATTACCAATAAGTCAGCCTCAAGGAAACCAGTCGTGGTTCGTGTTGATGGACGCCTACCAACCCCATCGTGAAAGTCCCAACAGCTAGGTGTAAAATGTCAAGCACACACAGCGTCTATATGACAGGAAAGCTGGATGGCCAAAGGTGCAACTTTGTCATAGATTCTGCATCTCAGCAAACCCTTGTGAGCATCAAGGTGTTAGATCACGAAGGAGTACCAGAAGCCACACAGAAGCTTTATGGTGTGACAGGACATTCTACAAGATTGTGGGGACCAGTGTGAGTAACTATTGAGCTCATGGGCATAAAGGACAGACAGAAAGTATACTTGACTGAAATTGAAGACCAGTGCATATTAGGATTGGACTATCTACTACCAAGGAAGTTTGTAATTGATTTTGATAAAATGATGTTTGGGAATAACAAAGGCCAAGCTCCGGTAACTGTTAAAAGAGAGTTTGAAATAATTAGGTGTCATCAAGGTGAAGTCAAAGTGACTGAAGGAATTGATGAAGGTGAAATGGAACCAGGTATAGATATTAAATTAACTAACGATGGAGACGTAACATATATATATAATGTTTTTTAAGAAATAAATTACTTAAACTCTCTTTTATTTCATTTTATTTATTCAGTCAATAAATTTATTCAGCTATATGTTGAAATTACTTGCTTTCGCTTGACGTATAATATTGGATAGAGCTCACTGCCCCCCCCCCTTTTTTTAGCTGCCACTGAGTATTTAGGCTTAAATCCGCCCCTGCAAGAAACATACACACGTATTACATTATGAACTAACTCAAAAATATGAAATGGATAGAGAAGTCATAAGTATTCACAAGACAAAGCAGAAGAATAAAAAGAACAAATTAATGCATACTGTTACATCTCTGGTCGTTTGTTAATTTTTTGTAGAAATTCTTTCAGAGAAACTTCAGTGATGCAACCCTTTTCTTAATTAAAACTAGTTTATTCTTTCTCAATTCAACTTTG
>NW_013747647.1:0-1517 GCF_000517525.1 Limulus polyphemus
TATATTGTACAATGACATGAAGTTGTAATTATCACTGTAATTTATATAACAAGTGAACACACGGGGTCTTTATGACATTATGATGTATTGAATTTTGGCATGTTGTTGTAATTATAACTTTATTTTATATAACAAGTGAATACACGGGGTCTTTATGACCTTATGATGTATTTTACTAAGACATGCGGTTGTAGTTATACATCATCAGGTCATAAAAACTCCGTGTATTCACTTGTTATATAAAATACAGTTATAATTACAACAGCATGCCAAAATTCAATACATCCTTTAGGTCATAAGGACCCCTTGTATTCATTAGTTATATAAAATACAGATATAATTACAACAGCATGCCAAACTTCAAAACATCCGTTCGGTCATAAAGACCCTGTGTATTAACTTGTTATTAAAAATACAGTTATAATTACAACAGCATGTCATAGTACTATACATCATAAGGTCATAAAGACCCCGTGTATTCACTTGTTATATAAAATTCAGTTATAATTACAACAGCATGCCAAACATCAATACATCATTAGGTCATAAAGACCCCGTGTATTCACTTGTTATATAAAATACAGTTATTGTACTATGATATGCTGTTGTAATTATAACTGTATTTTATATAACAAGTGAATACACGGGATCTTTATGACCTTAAGATGTATTGTACAATGACATATTGTTGTAATTATAACAGTATTTTATATACCAAGTGAATACACTGAGTCTTTATGACCTTATGATGTATTGAATTTTGGCATGCTGTTGTAATTATAACTTTATTTTATATAACAAGGGAATACACGGGGTCTTTATGACCTTATGATGTGTTGTACTATGACAGGCTGTTGTAATTATAACTATATTTTATATAACAAGTGAATACACGGGGTCTTTATGACCTTAAGATGTATAGTACAATGACATACTGTTGTAATTAGAACAGTATTTTATGTAACTAGTGAATACACGGGGTCTTTATGACTTTATGATGTATTGTACTATGACATGCTGTTGTAATTATAACTGTATTTTATATAACAAGGGAATACACGGGGTCTTTATGATCTTAAGATGTATTGTACAATGACATAATGTTGTAATTAGAACAGTATTTTATGTAACAAGTGAATAGACGGGGACTTTATGATCTTATGAAGTATTGAAGTTTGGCATGCTGTTGTAATTACAACTGTATTTTATATAACAAGTGAATACACGGGGTCTTTATGACCTTATGTTGTATTGAAGTTTGGCATGCTGTTGAAATTATAACTGAATTTTATATAACAAGTGAATACACGGGGTCTTTATGACCTAAAGGATGTATTGAAGTTTGGCATGCTATTTTAATTGTCACTGTATTTTATATAACAAGTGAATACACGTGGTCTTTATGACCTTATGATGTATTTTACTATGACATGCTGTTCTAATTATAACTGTATTTTATATAACAAGTGAATACACAGGGTCATTATGACCTAAAGGATGTATTGAATTTTGACATG
>NW_013747648.1:0-1635 GCF_000517525.1 Limulus polyphemus
TTGTAATTATCACTGTATTTTATATAACTAGTGAATACACGGGGTCCTTATGACCTAAAGGATGTATTGAAGTTTGGCATGCTGTTGTAATTATAACTGTATTTTAAATAACAAGTGAATACTCTGGGTCTTTATGACCTTATGATGTATTGTACAATGACATGCTGTTGTAATTAGAACAGTATTTTATATGACAAGTGAATACACGGGGTCTTTATGACCTTATGATGTAATGTACTATGACTTTCTGTTGTAATTATAACTGTATTTTATATAACAAGTGAATACACGGGGTCTTTATGACCTTATGATGTATTGTAAAATGACATGCTGTTGTAATTAGAAGAGTATTTTATATGACAAGTGAACACACGGGGTCATTATGACCTTATAAAGTAGTGTACTATGAAATGCTGTGGTAATTATAACTATATTTTATATAACAAGTGAATACACGGGGTCTTTATGACCTTAAGATGTATTGTACAATGACATACTGTTGTAATTATAACTGTATTTTATATACCAAGTGAATACACTGAGTCTTTATGACCTTATGATGTATTGAATTTTGGCATGCTGTTGTAATTATTACTTTATTTTATTAAACAAGGGAATACACGGGGTCTTTATGACCTTATGATGTGTTGTACTATGGTCATAAAGACCCCGTGTATTCACTTGTTATATAAAATATAGTTATAATTACAACAGCCTGTCACCTTGTGTATTCACTTGTTATATAAAATACAGTTGTAATTACAACAGCATGCCAAACTTCAATACTTCATAAGATCATAAAGACCCCGTCTATTCACTTGTTACATAAAATACTGTTCTAATTATAACATTATATCATTGTACAATACATCTTAAGATCATAAAGACCCCGTGTAATTCCTTGTTATATAAAATATAGTTATAATTACAACAGCATGTCATAGTACAATACATCATAAGGTCATAAAGACCCCGTGTATTCACTAGTTACATAAAATACTGTTCTAATTACAACAGTATGTCATTGTACTATACATCTCAATTTATGACTTTATGATGTAATTTACTATGACATGCTGTTGTAATTATAACTGTATTTTATATAACAAGTGAATACACGGGGTCTTTGACCTTATGTTGTATTGAAGTTTGGCATGCTGTTGTAATTATAACTGAATTTTATATAATAAGTGAATACACGGGGTCTTTATGACCTAAGGGATGTATGTACTATGACATGCTGTTATAATTATAACTGTATTTTATATAACAAGTGAATACACAGGGTCTTTATGACCTTATGATGTATTTTACTATGACATGCTGTTATAATTATAACTGTATTTTATATAACAAGTGAATACACAGGGTCATTATGACCTAAAGGATGTATTGAAGTTTTGCATGCTGTTGTAATTATAACTGTATTTTATATAACAAGTGAATACACGGGGTCTTTATGACTTATGATGTATTGTACAATGACATGCTGTTGTAATTAGAAAAGTATTTTATATGACAAGTGATAAAGACTCTGTGTATTGACCTTATGATGTAATGTACTATGAATATAAAATACAGTTATAATTACAACAGCATAATAAAGACTCCGTGTATTTACTTGTTACCTTATTG
>NW_013747649.1:0-1466 GCF_000517525.1 Limulus polyphemus
AAAATCTGCGAACAGATACACGTTCTCAAACCTGAGAATCCTGTGGAATCAGCTTTAGTTTCACAAAAACTAAAGACATAACAAAAGTAAACAGGCGGTAATGTCAACTTATATAAGCCATCTCCTTTTGGAACGAAGTTTAGATGCCAGACGAACACCTACAAAACTTCAAATCTTATTCGCTAACGATAGGAATTTAATGACCTTAATCGAAATACACCAGTGACGTCATTGTTCCAATAAATTACCCATAACGTAAATTTCTAAACGATCATTTCACAAGACGGTTTATGTGACGTCACATAAACACAACAATGCACTTAGAACGTGAGTTGTCTGTTCGTTTGTTTTCTTGTTAAACACGAAGGTGTACAATGGACTATCTGTGCTGTGCTCATGACGAGAATCGAAACCCGGTTTTTGGCGTTAATGAGCCTTCGAGCAGTATAGCGTTATATTTCATGGTACTAGCCTACTTTAAAACGCGTATAACTGTTTCCATCTTCCAAAAGTTACTATTGTATATTACTTCCAAAATAATAAATACATTTCAGACTTAATAAATATAGTATTGCAATGGTGAAAAGTTTTAATTATGAACTGTTTCAGTTTAGTAATTGTCACATACAAATTCAATAAAATTTCGCGCAAAGCTAGCCACACAAGGACCATCTGCGCTAGTCGTCCCATAATGCCACCTAACTATTACTGATTTCTTCACTTCTAGTACATAATGCCACCTAACCATTACTGATATCTTCACTTCTGGTACATAATGCCACATAAATGTTATTGATTTCTTCACTTCTGGTACATAATGCCACCTAAATATTAGTGATTTCTTCACTTCTAGTCCATAATGCCACCTAACTATTACTGATTTCTTCACTTCTAGTACATAATGCCATCTAACCATTACTGATATCTTCACTTCTGGTACATAATGCCACCTAAATGTTAGTGATTTCTTCACTTCTGGTACATAATGCCACCTAAATATTAGTGATTTCTTCACTTCTAGTACATAATGCCATCTAACTATTACTGATTTCTTCACTTCTAGTACATAATGCCACCTAACTATTACTGATTTCTTCACTTCTGGTACATAATGCCACCTAACTATTACTGATTTCTTCACTTCTAGTATATAATGCCACCTAACCATTACTGATATCTTCACTTCTGGTACATAATGCCACCTAAATGTTAGTGATATCTTCACTTCTAACACATAATGCCACCAAAATGTTATTGATTTCTTCACTTCTAGTACATAATGCCACCAAAATGTTATTGATTTCTTCACTTCTGGTACATAATGCCACCTAAATGTTATTGATTTCTTCACTTCTAGTACATAATGCCACCTAAATGCTATTACTGATTTCTTCACTTCTGGTACATAATGCCACCTAAATGTTATGATTTCTTCACTTCTAGTCCATAATGCCACCTAAATGCTA
>NW_013747650.1:0-7682 GCF_000517525.1 Limulus polyphemus
AAAAAAAAAGCAAATAAAAAGTCAACATAAACTCACCAGTAGACAATGTAATGAAATATTCAGGTTTTACCAGTGTGATACTATCCTGGCCTAGAAAATGCTTTAGAAAAAAAGTGCTTGGGTTCTTCCAGTACCTCTGGTCGTGATGAACAGCCCATATGTTTGTTAAGATGAACGTTTCTTTAGTAATGCTATTCCCTTGAACACTTCTGTCTGCTGTCGTACTGAAGGACAATTTTAATTTGCCAGTAATGCACACGTGTTTATAGTTGTTCTTAGCCCAGCAAGCATGGCCAGGTGGCTAGGGCGCTCGACTCGCAATTTGAGGGTCGCGGGTTCGAATCCCCGTCTCACCAAACATGTTCTACCTTTCAAACGTGGGGGCGTTATAATGTGACGGTCAGTCCCACTATTCGTCTGTAAAAAGAGTAGCCCAAGAGTTGGAGGTGGGTAGTGATGACTAGCTTCCTTCCCTCTAGTCTAACACTGCTAAATTAGGGACGGCTAGCGCAGATAGCGCTCGTGTAGCTTTGCGCGAAATTCAAAGCAAACAAACATGTTTTTCTTAACTGTATAATAAAGGGAAAACAAAGATGTTTGTATATTTTTATCTGTCTATTTTTTATTCTAATATAAAAGGTATTACAGATTTCTTAGCTAAATTTCACCCTAATATAAAATGTATTACCGAATAGCTAAAAAAATGTTTACTTTTAAGTTTTAAACTTTATTTAATTTTTACAAATTTGAAGTATAAACACCTGTGCTTTTTATTCAGTATTCGGCTACAGAACTGTTTCACAATATTTTGTCATTTGATCTAATGGCTAGCATCGAAAAAAATTTTGTTTTTAAAGCTCCTTTTCTTACAGTCAGAGGAGAAATACAATAAAATATAATTAAAGTTTTGGAAAAGGATAAGCAATTAATATTATTGTAAACTTAATTGTCGGATACGGAAAGGTCCAATTTTTGTTAGATAAATTCTTGTGCAGCTGAAGAGTACTAGTGCAGGGTGCAATTTGTACGAAATATTTACCATTCAAGTTATTGCAGTTTCTATAGATGCACAGCATATAAAATTTTAGTTTGCATCATGACCGTCCTCAGGTGGATCAGCAGTGAGTTTATGGACATATATCGCAAACATCCGGCCATGCATCCTAAAAATATGTTATTCCTTTATTCACACACAAGTTAAGCTCTCTGAATTAAAAAATAGTCTTTTAAAAAAACTGTTTCCGCGATGCGCTTTCTATTAAAGTGATTTTTGCTGTAATAAAATGTAAAGTAATTCACCAAGTAAATCGATGTTCCAAATAAAATTCTCCATGTCCTGAAACATTTTCCACAAAACTTTAAGAGTGTGTGTTAGGTGAGCTTATAATTAAGGTCCTGACATCCTTCTTTTTTTTTTTTTTTTCAAAACCAAGTTCAGATCAACCTCACAAATTTTTATTTCTCAAAAAATTAAGAAACGTTCACTAGTCAAGTAAAACATTTTTCATACTAGTAATTAATTATAGATGGTTGCATATAACTCTGTCCGTTAAAAGGATTGAGATTTAATTATAGATAGTTGTATATAACACTGGCCGTTAAAGGGATTGAGATTTAATTATAGATGGATCATAGTATAACTAATTATTAAATCATAGTTTTAAGGTTTATTTAGATAATTCGGTTAGTTATTTTAATCTTCAAAATGAACAAATAATTTCCAGCATTATATATTTAATGCTCACGTTTCTTGGTTGTTGTTTGTTTGTCTTAGAGTAGATCCACATCGACAGCGAAGAATCTAACCCAGGATTTTAGCGTTGTAAATCCATAAACTTTCCGTTGTCTCACTGAGGAAGACGTTTTTTGTTAACTTAATATTTTAGCACATTTCATTAAAATACAGAGATCATATATCATATTTACGACTGATCTTTTTTGTTCGTTTTGGTTTTGGAAGATTTAAAACACAATCCTTTTAACGGCGAGTATTATATAAAACCACCTATAATTAAATCTCAATCCTTCTAACGGCCAGTGTTATATGCAACCATCTATAATTAAATCTCAATTCTTCTAACGGCCAGTGTTATATACAACTATCTATAACTAAATCTCAATCCTTTAACGGCCAGTGTTATATGCAACCATCTATAATTAAATCACAATCCTTCTAACGGCCAGTGTTATATGCAACCATCTATAATTAAATTTCAATCCTTCTAACGGCCAGTGTTATATGCAACCATCTATAATTAAATCTCAATCCTTCTAACGGCTAGTGTTATATGCAACCATCTATAATTAAATCTCAATCCTTCTAAGGGCCATTGTTAAATCTCAATCCCTTTAACGGCCAGTGTTATATGCAACCATCTATAATTAAATATCAGTCCTTTTAACGGCCAGTGCTATATACAACTATATATAATTAAATCTCAATCCCTTTAACGGCTAGTGTTATATGCAACCATTTATAATTAAATCTCAATCCTTCTAACGGCCAGTGTTATATGAAACTGACATTAACACAGGATCTTTCCTTCAAACAGAGGCGAAGTATTATTCTGGGGTGACAAGGAAAAGAAGAAACTTTTCTAGTAATTGTTTTTGAAGGCATTACATGCACTAGTGGAAAGTTCGAACTCTGCTGTATTCAAATATGTAATCTATGTGAGATAACGTATTTCTATCGAGAGTTATTAGCATGCAAACATACAGTGTTTTGGAGTGGTCACACCAACTTACCAGCAACGACACACACATGAATTGATTTTCCTTTTCTTAAATCAAATTATACGATCTTTCTTCATTGATTATTTAAAGTTGTATACCTTGTTCTTGATCTTATATGTCAAAGCTATTAAGACTACGACTACAGCCCTTGACAGCACCAAATCTATTTTTGAATGTTGACTTAACAAGGGATGTTAAACAGTCCATTGCGATCTCATCCACAGCTGGTTGCAAGTCGAACATCTTGTAACCTTGTACATGCAGATAGTTGAACAAATAATGGTGACTGATACGTAGCAAATATTCTTACATTTTACAATTTTCAGATTGAACTAAAACTGATCGAGTAATGGCTCCATCACTAAAAGAAACCCCACAGATAATGACAGTTCTGATTTTCGTGTAACTGACAGGTCCATAACGCTAGCCTTCTTCTGAGCCCGACATTGTATCTGATTTTCAGACCAGAGCTCAGTAGTTCTTCAAGAGATAGTTCCAAACTCCATTGATCGTGACTTAGTGTAATTGGTTCAGAACGACTGCCATCTTGGGCCGATCATAAAAATTTCCCTTACGTTCAAGCAGTTCTTCTGGAAGTTCAAAGGTGGCAGACTATAATACCGTCAAGTCTCCTGAGACAGTAAGACTCTTTCTATTATTGAAATAACATTTTCCATTTATCAACATACGATCTCACCCTTAAACAAAGATATCACAGTGGCAAGGGATTGGATGTAAAAAAATCGGAACTTATTCGATTTTGATTAAATGTATAGAAGATGTAGCATACGATGATATATGACTATAGCGGAATTGTGCGGAAAACAGTTGAATGGTGTCTTCTAACGATAGCCGCCTACTCTGACGTTCAGAAGCTAGTGCAAAAGGAAATTGAAAATTTATTCTTAAAATTTCCTAATAACCTTTAACTCATTGCACGATTCCTTTAATAACTATTTTTGTTTCATGGACTCAGAATTAACTTTCTGAAAATTATGATTTTAAATTCAATATATTTTTATCTTAACTTGCAGCTGAACATCAAACCTAATTTTGCAAAGTTGGTGGAGTTCAAAATGTTTGTATGCAAAGAAAAATAATATTGTGTCCTTAAGTGATGTAATCTCGCTTCAAATGATACATTTGGTTAATGTAACTGTGAGCAATATATTATATATCTTTAAGTTCGATGCTTTTTGTTCAATAAAAATCTATAATTCTTTGATATTAAAACATTTTATTGTCATACTAACAGATGAAATTTATTATTGTGTTCGCAGACAGTATGTTAAGTGGAAATGTGCAGGCGCTGTTTGGTGCTGGCCTTTAATTAAAAAAAAGGCATATTCCTAAAGTAGGGCAATGACAATAGGTAAGATCAAATTACTTGGCTTCCAAAAGACATAAAGAAAAAAATCAGGTTATATGGGTAAGAGCCTCAAAATAACTAGAGGTTCCCTAACATCATTCGTCTGGAAACAGAAATTCACTAACATCAACATCTCGTTTCCTGTTAGATACAAGTTTAGTGCAGCTGAAGCCAACAATGAAGCAATACTGCATAAATGTTACTTCTTGCTTCCAGCGTAAACTCACAGTCAGTACTTAGATATATTTCTATTGTACCTGGTACTGCATTGACGTTAAGAAAATATTCGGTAAAAATGTGTGGTTTCTTAAAATACTTCAGTAAGCATGATTAAAAATATTCAATCATAATCAAATAAAACACTAAGTGCACCAAGTTTACATTTGTTATGATTAAGTCACTGTTTTCTATAGATAACTTCACTTACTAGCGAATATTTTAATTTGATCCAATTGAAATATTACTTGCCGTTGTTTTTGAAAACAGCAAACCAAACTATGTTTTTTTCCAACCATATCGTGAGCCTAGCTATTACTTTTATCTCTTCTAAGAAATTCTAATATCTACAAATATTTGCCAAACTTCTCTCACTTCTCAGCTGAGCAGGGTAGTAATATTTTCACAATTTTGGATGGCATTTGGCTTGAGAAACTTGATTGTAAGGCAAACATCATTTGGTAGCTGCAAAAAAGCAAGGAAGGATACTTCGTTTTAGTCATGAATTCTTTACACAAAGACCACCCTAGCTGCTGATACCTCTACCAAGATTAGGTAGCCAGCATCAGCACATGAAGCACTGGACTATACAGATTGAGTATCAGGAGAGAGTGTTGCAATGCCTAACTATGAGATTGGAAAATTCATACCTAATTGCAGTAGAGTACTTTATGGAATTGCACCTATATTTTGACCAGATAGAAAACCAAGCTGTGAATTGGGATGAATTCAAAGCTTAAAGAAGCAGTTCCTCTGGGAACTTCCGAGCCTATGTCAATGATCTGCATCGAGTTATGAGAAAGTATACAGTGCAGTATCATGAAGATACACTTATCAAAAAAGTTAATAGAAGGGCAGCTGCAATGGCTGTATCTAACAAAGACAATAATAATAAAATTAATACCTCATGTCAAACTCTACCCTTCCCAAGAGTGAACCAGCAGCTTATACAACTTAACAATGCAGCAAAACCAGTTTGGTTTACACAATGAACTCAGCTTCCATTGCACTCTCATGACGTTTATGCTGCAGCCAATGCTGATGATGCCTCTACCCAGAAGTGACTTCAGAAGGTAGGATTAAAGCATTTGCTTTGGTTTTGAGCATCAGGGTCACTTCATAGTAAACTGTTCATATCTTGCTGGCCCCCAGTGGCACAGCGGTATGTCTGCGGACTTACAACGCTAGAATCCGGGTTTCAATACCCGAGTTGGGCAGAGCACAGATAGCCCATTGTGTATCTTTGTGCTTAATTACAAATAAACAAACAAATAAACATATCCTGCTGAGCACAAAGATAGAAAAATAATCGGTCTTGACCAGCTTCTCAGCAGGTACAAGGTGGTTAGCAGAAAGCTTTATCTGCTACAATTAAACAATGAAAACCTAACAAAGACTAAGTCATGTATAATCACTGACCCCGAAAAATGTCACAGACAGTTTGGACCAAAGTGTGTGATGTCAGTCCAACTTTCTCAAGACTGGGTTGATTTTGGTAAGTGCCTGTAAAGATACATGGATGAGAGATAGTCCTTCCGGTTAATACAGGAGCTGTCAGAACCCTGGGAGATACTATCATGTATAAGATACTATGAGTAAACCACCACACTAGCAAAAGGGTAGATACAAATGAACAACCACATATCCAACTATATCTAGATCACGTGAACCACCTCCATGATGTACATTTGTGCAGTCCACTGTTCTTGTGTACGTTCTGGGTTACACTGGATAGTTTTTCCATGGAAACAGCTTACCTGTTACATAGGTAAAACACACAGTGTTTTTCAAGAAAATACATCCATATTATGTCATTGCCAGAACCATTCCTTCTAAAGAGAGGGAGTCACAGTTCATGTACACAACTGGTGTTACAATGTTTACTACAGACTAAATATGGTGTTTTGGCTCTGTGTAGCAAAGCCATCAAATAAACACCTGAAAAACACTATTTTATGTTCAAAAAGAAAACATCATTCACACAACTAGTAATCATCCATCAACAGATGAAGTTCCAATGTTGTACTGTAATTTTGAGCAGTTCAGCTTCCCACTGGAAAGGTAATCAGAACGGTAAGTGAAATGGAGATGAGTGATAGAAGCTGTAATACTAGTGATACTTCCATTGTGCTGCATCATTACTATCTGCTAGCCCTTCTGATGATGCTAAATTGATGATTACACAAACAATCTCAATTCAACACAATAGCAAATACCTAGTGAGCAAAGTTTCATATGTATTTTAACTGGACGAATGAGTAGGTAGAACCAAAATGTTATGCCACAACAAATATACAGTTTATGTAACTCTGATTAAAATCCACCATGCAGGATTTTATAAAGCAGTCAGGATATAGCCAGTGCTAAAATAGATGTTAAAGGACGGAGTTGTATAGCCTTCATAAAAAGCATGGTTTCCGTCAATAGAGATAAATCTACATTTTGCAGCCATAAGCATGCAACTCATGTATGCTATCATCTGTTCATGCTTTCCTTAATTCTGAGCTGTGAAGTCCGTGCATTATGCAAAGTCTAGTCTCTCAGAACCCTGGTGATCATTAGCTTAAACAGTGTCTGAGAATCACAAGTAGGTGGCTGATGGCATCTAGAATAAGGACATTCAGGGAACAGAAAAGAACTCATTGTGTGGCAAGAATATCTATTTGCATTTCCGTTTTATGTATACAGACAATGCCATGTGACCTTGCCATATGCCTGTAACACTGTAATCTAACATGCTATCATTCATCTGGGATGTTATAGCTCATGAGCCTCTTCACTAATGTATAATCCCCCTAAATGGTGAATTTTCTGCCAAACAAGTAATGTTGGTAGTGTTTTGTTGTTTCACACTAGTATTGACCATTTATGACTTGAGAATTTAAGCACTGGCGTCTTAAATGTATAGTATGTGCTTCCCAGAGAATAAATACAGCCTAGACAAGGTACACTCCAGTAGATAATTGTTGGTTCAATTCCACTGAGAATAGCTATTGGTACTGCTAGTTCTCTCCCAAGAGAAGTAACAAGATAATTAGTACCTGCTGATCACTATTGATTATTTTATTAAGAAGGATGGTGCTTATCAATTGGTCAATGCTTTAGCACAGTCCCTTGATGATGTGTTGACAGAGCACAAGGCTGTTCAATTTGGTGCATCTAAAAAATTAATAGGGCCCGGCATGGCCAGGTGGTTAGGGCACTCGACTCGTAATCTGAGGGTCGCGGGTTCGAATCCCCGTCACAACAAACATGCCAACCTCCGCCTTTCCTGATCCCAAGTTCAGGATGAGTCAAATAAACCACTTTTCCCACTAGTTTGTTTGTAATTAACGACAAAGCTACACAATGGGCTATCTGA
>NW_013747651.1:0-3017 GCF_000517525.1 Limulus polyphemus
ATTATTGTAAGTAACGACCAATAATAAGTAGGTAGTCTAAACAGTATTCTAACTACAGACCATTGATAAGTAGGTAGCCTAAAGAGTATTCTAAGTAAGGACCATTATAAGTAGGTAGTCAAAACAGTATTGTAAGTAACGACCATTAGTAAGTAGGTAGTTAAACAGTATTGTAAGTAAGGACCAATAATAATTAGTTAGTCTAAACAGTGTTCTAAGTAAGGACAATTAATAAGTACGTAGCCTATCAGTATTCAAACTACAGACCATTGATAAGTAGATAGCCTAAAGAGTATTGTAAGTAAGGACCATTAGTAAGTAGGTAGTTAAACAGTATTGTAAGTAAGGACCAATAATAATTAGTTAGTATAAGCAGTATTCTAAGAGCGGACAATTAATAAGTAGGTAGCCTAACAGTATTCAAACTACTGACCATTCAATAAATAGGTAATCTAAACAGAATTGTAAATACAGAACATTAATAAATATGTAGCCTATACCGTATACTACCTACAGACAATTAGAAAATAGTAATCTAGATAATATTTTATGTAAGTACCTTTTATAAATAGGAAGTATAAATAGTATTTAAGTAATGACCATTAATAAGTAGGTAGTCTAAACCGTATTGTAAGTTAGGTCCATTAATTAGTAGGTAGTCTAAACATTATTGTAAGTAAGTACCATTAACAAGTAGGTAGCCTGAACTGCATTCTATTAAAGGATTATTAATAATTAAGTAGTTTATACCGTATGATAACTACAGATCATTAAAAAAGGAAGCCTAAACAGTATTCTAACTAGAGACCATTAATAAGTCGGCAGTCTAAACAGCATTATAAGTAAAGTTCATTAATAAGTAGGTAGTTTAAACAGCATTCTAATTACAGATCATTAATTAGTACATAGTCAAAACAGTATTGTAAGTAAGGACCATTAATAAGTAGGTAGTCTAAATAGTATTCTATGTAAAGACCATTAATAAGTAGGTAGTCTTAACAGTATTCTAAGTAAGGACCATCAATACGTAGGTAGTCTATCCAGTATTGTAAGTAAGGATCATTATTAAGTAGTTAGTCTAAACAGCATTGTAAGTAAGGACCATTAATAAGTAGGTAGTACTAACCAGTATTGTAAGTAAGGACCATTAATAAGACAGGTAGTCTGAAAAGAATTCTTACTATAGAACATTAATAAGTAGGTAGCCTAAACAATATTGTAAGTAAGGACCATTAATAAGCAGGTAGTCTGAAAAGAATTCTAACTATAGAACATTAATAAGTAGGTAGCCTAAACAGTATTGTAAGTAAGGACCATTAATAATTAGGCAGTCTAAACAGTATTGTAAGTAAGAACCATTAATAAGCAATTAGTCTAAACAGTATTGTAAGTAAGGACTATTAATAATTAGATAGCCTAAACAGTATTTTAACTGCCGACCATTAATAAGTAGGTAGCGACCTACTTATTAATGGTCTTTTCTTACAGTACTGTTTAGGTTACCTACTTATTAATGGTCCTTACTTAGAATACTATTGTGACTACTAATTATTAATGGTCTGTAGCTAGAATACGGTATACTCTACATACCTATTAATGGACTGTAGTTAAAATACTATTTTAACTACCTACTTATGTATGGTTCTTACATAGAATACTGTTTAGACTACCTACTTATTAATGGTCTGTCGTTAGAATACGGTATAGGCTATTTACTTATTAATGGTCTGTATCTAGAATACGGTATAGTCTACATACTTATTAATGGTTTGTAGCTATAATACTATTTTGACTACATACTTATTTATGCTCCTATCTTAGAATAGTGTTTAGGCTATCTACTTATTAATAGTCTGTAGTTCGCATACTGTTTAGGCTTTTACCTTTTAATGGTCCTTACTTCCCATACTGTTTACACTACCTACTTATTAATGATTGTTACTTAAAAAAAAATGTTTAGACTACCTGCTTATTAATGGTCCTTACTTTGAAAACTATTTAGACTACTACTTTTTAATGGTCTGTAGTTAGAATACTGTTTAGGCTATTTACTTTTTAATAGTCTGTATCTAGAATACGGTATAGTCTACATACTTATTAACGGTCTGTAGTTAAAATACTATTTTGACTACATACTTATTTATGGTCCTATCATAGAATACTTTTAGGCTTACTACTTATTAATGGTATGCAGTTAGAATACTGTTTAGACTACCTATTTATTAATGGTCCTTACTTACAATACTGTTTAGGCTACCTACTTATTAATGGTCTTCAGTTAAAATACTTTTTAGACAACCTACTTATTAGTGGTCATTACTTAGAATACTGTTTGGACTGCCTACTTATCAATGGTCCTTACTTACAATTATATTTACGTTACCAACTTATTAATAGTCTGCAGTTAGAAAACTGCTTAGGCAATCTACTTATTAATTTTCCTTACTTACAATACTGTTCAGACAACTTACTTATTACTGATCGGTAGTTCGAATGCTGTTTAGGCTACCTGTTAATTAATGGTCCTTACATAGAATACTGTTTAGACTGCCTACTTATTAATGGTCCTTACTAACAATACTGTTTAAGTCTAAACAGTATTGTAAGTAAGGACCATTAATAAGTAGGCAGTCTAAACAGTATTCTAACTAAGGACCATGATAAGTACGTAGTCTAAACAGTATTCTAAGTAAGAACCATAAATAAGTAGGTAGTCAAAATAGTATTTTAACTACAGACCATAAATAAGTATGTAGCGTATACGGTTTTCTAGCTACAAACCATTAATAAGTAAATAGCTTGTACCGTGTTCTAACTACAGACCATAAAGAAGTAGTAGTCTAAATAGTATTCTAAGTAAGGGCCATTAATAAGTAGGTAGTCTAAACAGTATTCTAATTACAGGCTATTAAAAAGTAGGTAGCCTAAATATAATTGTAAGTAAGAACCATTGATAAGTAGGCAGTCCAAACAGTATTCTAAGTAATAACCACTAATAAGTAGGTAGTCTAAACAGC
>NW_013747652.1:0-2834 GCF_000517525.1 Limulus polyphemus
TTACCATAGAAAGTAAAACCAAAATATCTGTCCCTCACATTTAACAAGTTATATAAACCCATTTTAAAATAATTATAGTTAGCTCTTATAAACTTAATTTCGGTATAAAAAGTCTTCAAAAATAAACAACCATAAATAGTGTTTGCTATAGCAAGTCTTAAGTACCACAAATTTAGAAGTAATTATTTTTATCCTTAGGTCGACAGTTCTCTGGTTCAAAAACACAAGAACAGTTTTGACACAAGCTGAAACTTTGCATGTAAAAAATAAATGTTGTGGTCATTCCTTACCAACATTTCATTTCAACATATTTATAAAACGAACTCTGTTATCCTATAGATTAGATGGATTTTCAAAGAATAAATATTTCGTAAAAAAAAATCATTTATTTCATCGTGGGATTGAAAAATATATAAAAAAAGACAATCACAAGAACGACAATACCTCATTTTTTATTATTATTCTCTTTTAATCATCAAATACCGATTTGTGTTATATATATATATATATATATATCGCTGAATTTATGCAACAATTCGTAGACGTTCTTCATGAAGCAGGTGTTTGAGTAAACGAACGGTTCAGTAATAGAAATAATTATAGAAACACACAAGCCCCTACATTTACAGGAGTCACAAACATTGACAAATAGTTGATAAACTTAATGTGTTATTGTTTTTCCTCCTTGCTGCTTTTCTTGTAACCTCTGAACCATTTTTGAAAGATATTTTGATGTGTTTTTTCTTGGAATTTTAAAGGTAAAGCATGTATATTACTTTTCTCCAAATGGTTGATAATCCAACGAGAGCTTAAAGTCACTTCAACTGAATTTTATACTAAGGGAAGTGATCAGTTCTTTATATTAGTTCCCTGCTAGAGAAGTGATCAGTTCCTCATATCAGTTCCCTGCTAGAGAAGTGACCAGTTCTTTATATCAGTTCCCTGCTAGAGAAGTGATCAGTTCCTCATATCAGTTTCCTGCTAGAGAAGTGATCAGTTCTTTACATCAGTTCCCTGCTAGAGATGTGATCAGTTCTTTATATCAGTTCCTGCTAGAGAAGTGATCAGTTCTTTATATTAGTTTCCTGCTAGAGAAGTGATCAGTTCCTCATATCAGTTCCCTGCTAGAGAAGTGACCAGTTCTTTATATCAGTTCCCTGCTAGAGATGTGATGAGTTCTTTATATCAGTTCCCTGCTAGAGAAGTGATCAGTTCCTCATATCAGTTTCCTGCTAGAGAAGTGACCAGTTCTTTATATCAGTTCCCTGCTAGAGAAGTGATCAGTTCTTTATATCAGTTCCCTGCTAGAGAAGTGATAAGTTCCTCATATCAGTTTCCTGCTAGAGAAGTGATCAGTTCTTTATATTAGTTTCCTGCTAGAGAAGTGAACAGTTCTTTATATCAGTTCCTGCTAGAGAAGTGATCAGTTCTTTACATCAGTTCCCTGCTAGAGAAGTGATCAGTTCTTTACATCAGTTCCCTGCTAGAGAAGTGATCAGTTCTTTACATCAGTTCCCTGCTAGAGAAGTGATCAGTATAATTATGTACGGGCATCAGTTCATCAGTAATCCCTTGTTTGAAAAAATAACGAACACTTTTTAAATGTACTACATTCATTATAACTATATTTTTAAAATAACACAGCAGTAGTCAACTACATTTTATTTTGAATGAAAAAATTTAATGGCTAAAATCTCTTCAATTTCTGAAACAAAAACATTTTCGACGGTTCAATCACTTTAATCACGATTGTTAACAAAATATCATTGAAACTTAAAACATTCTAAACACCTCCACGCACTTTACCTAATACCAAACTAATCTGAGAATAGAGCGAAATAGTATCTACCAATATTTTTAAAACCCAGCGCATTGATACATGCGGATGAAGTTCAAGCGGTTCGTCTTACCCATAATAGTTCTTTATTCTAATAATAGATTTAACTTAAACCTTAAAATTTAAGGATCACTCGAGGTTATACTTGCTAATAAACAATGCACAATAAATTATTGAGTCTTGTTTGTTTGTTTTTTTTCAGAGCATATTTACCAGTGAATTTTAGTGTTATACGAAGAGTCTTTTTTGGTACATTATACAACTTTGCTTTAGGGGTAAAAGCTCTATGGATGTGCTCCTTGATCATGATTATATTTTAAACATAAATCTGAAAATACCACAGTAAAGCGAACCGCACATTGAAAAAGTGAAATATATTTCATCATTAACAAAATTAACTTATAAAACTGCTTCTGTCACAATAAAGTTTCATGAACTTTGGAGATTTCTTTTACAGTTGAATTTGCCACCGTTTATCGAAAAGGAATGGATGGTGGTACAACATTATAGAAAAATACAGAAATAGGTTACATGTTTATTCTGGGGACCGTAGGAGTCACCATGCCAAGTTTGGTGGAGATTGGTCTTATAGCGTGTGAGAAGTTAGCGTACAGACAAACATACAGTTTTATTTTTATATATAGATTGAATGGGGGTCGAACCCCCTTATGGCCTTCCTCGTGTCAGCCTATATCACTGTGTCAAGATGTGCTGATTTGGCAGTTTTACGAAATTAGATATTAAATTAGATGGGGTCTACCCCACTCATGTCGTTCCACATGCCATCCTGTATTACTGTGTTAAGTTTGGTGCTGATTGATAAAGAAGTATGGAAACGTATAAGGAACAGATACACATACACCCATACTGACGTTTATTTATATAGATTAGATGGGGGATCCAACCCCCCTCATGTTATCCTGTATCACTGTGTTAAGTTTGGTGCTGATTGATAAAGAAGTATGGAAACGTATAAGGAACAGATACACATACACCC
>NW_013747653.1:0-1464 GCF_000517525.1 Limulus polyphemus
TGTACATTTGCTGTCATGTTAAACTTATATTAAAGTTTTTTTTCATTACCCATTTAAGCCGTCTCCAGCCATTATTAGTCTCAAAGTGGGTTCCTCGTCATCGATGTTATCATTACTCCCTTGAAGTTATCTTTCTTACAAATATTTGGTATACCTTAAAAAGTTTAAGTACAGGGTGAAACAGGAATTACCAGGCAATAATAGATGAACATTAGATGACTGTAACATGTAGATACTCAATGCTTTGTACACTACAATCGGTGTCTTTAGGTAGCTAATCCATATATTATGTATGAAGTGAAGGAGTAAAAAAAAACATCAACAATACACACAGTGTTAAATTTTATGACACACATTCATAGTATAATTATTTTACAAGACACGAAGGTTTATTTAAGGTGATGTTTGAGACGTATATATTTTATTTGAAAATGCTACTTGGGGTGCTCAATTCCCAATTTGCGGGTCACGGTATCGAAACCCATTGCCTAACATGCTCGCTCTTTCAGCTGTAGGGGTATTATAATGGACTATCTCAACAAGTTGTCCCTAATTATGAAGTGATATACTAGAAAGAAGGCAGCTAGTCAATAGTAGGTGGTTAGTGGTGTTAACTAGCTGCCTTCTTTCTAGTATATCGCTTCATAATTAGGGACAACTTGTTCAGATAGTCCTCAACTAGCTATGCGCGAAAATTAAACAAACTAAGCTTCTTTGCCGTTTTTCTTGGCTTCAAGTCAACGTTTTGAGCTTCATGATAAAACTTTTCTCAGGCTTACAAAAAAACAACAACAAAAAAAAAACGCAACACTGATGACGGGCTTAGAATGAAGACTGTAACGTCATCTCAAAACCAAAAAACATGGCAGAAGTTCATGGAAAACTTGGTTCACATGAGTACTCGGCTAAATCCATTTTGAAATGTGTTATATACACCATAAATTGTATAGTGTATACTAACACCTTACAATTATAGCTACATATACTTGATTTAAACAAATGAAAATTTATCATTTAGATCATGATCAGTTTGAGTTTTGTCATATCAGTGTTTATTTTTACCAACTACATAAAAACAAATTTCCTGATTAAATTTAATATTTTACTTTTGTCAAGAAATTTTGGTATGAAAGTTTGATCATTAGAATGTTATTCTGAAGTTAAATCCCCCCAGTAGCACAGTGGTATGTTTGCGACATATACTGCTAGAAACCGGGGTCTCTAGAGAGCCCTTTGTGTAACTTTGTGCTAACAAACAACAATAAACAACTTAATATAAAATATTAAAAGCAAATATATTTTTCACACATGGGACCATAGATATAAATAACACTAGATGGGAAGTCACATGACTTTCTGCACGCGCAAGCAGCCGCCATTGCAACGTGTTGAGCTTTTGTTTTTTGTTTGTTTGTTTTTTTAATTTCGTCGCAAAGCTACACGAGGGCTATCCGCGCTAGCCGT
>NW_013747654.1:0-1550 GCF_000517525.1 Limulus polyphemus
CATGTAACCAGTCTCGAAAGGGTTAAAGTCTGATTTTTATATCCTGTATTATTATTATTCCCAGAGAAGAAGCCCATATAAGAAAAATCTGAACGACCAACAGATGGCTATTGAAGAACAAGACCGAGAGCTTGCAAAAGTCTTGCAGGAGCAGGAACGAGCCCGAGCTAGAAGAGCTAAAGAAAGGGCTAGACAGAAGTCACTTATGCAGCAACAAGAAATGGTAAAAGAAAAATTTAACAAGATGGTGTTACTTTGAATTGTTTCCAAAGTGTGAAATTTTTATTTAACTTACATAAATCACCTAGATTCTAAAAATCAAAAACTAAGTTCAGAAAAATATTTCATCTTTCTTGTATTTGGTGGTAAAAATTTTAATTGCATAAAGTATTTAAGGACACATCCTAACTTCTAATAATATAAATTGGATGTTAAGATAAATTTTTACTATTTTAGTAACCTTTAAGCAAGAAATTTTACAGGATACCATTGGTGCTTTAATTTAAAAATAATGGGGGGGGGGGTACATGATATTGACCAAAGGTATATTCAGTTTTGTGGTTGTAGTTTTGTTAGCTTTTAGTAATAAGTATTCAGTAAACTGAAGAACATCCTTTTTGGTTTCAAGGAAACTATCGAAGTTCAAAGACAGTCTCCAGATGCTAATCAACTTAGTCAGAACAGCAGTGAAGGAAGACAACAGCAAAACACTGATAGGTCAGTTTGATTTGAGTCACAACCTGTTTCAAACTGTTATAACTTCAGCTGTTTTATTTCAGTAGAGATCTTTGTTTACCAAATAACCTAGATTAAATGTATTACTCTAATTATAACAACTACAGAAGTTGTTTCAATTACACTTACTATAATGTAACAGTACAGAAGGCAAGTATTGTTACTTTGTGTTCATCTCCTCCCCCCTTCAAGTTGATATAGTTTCCTTAAAAAAAATGTTTTGTATGTTCTTTAAAACTTTTAAATGCTCTATTGTAAATGGAGAGTAAAATCCCCTGTTTATTATCTTTTAGTTTTGTTTTTGTGCATTTAAAATGGTGATTTTTGTTGGTTGTGACTATACTGGGCAACTTAACTTGAACATAAGGTACCTGTACTATAAAACAAAGTTTTGTGATGTCTAGACATATACCTACATTGATACACCAACCTACATTAGGTACCTGCACTATAAAAAAGTTTTGTGATGTCTAGACATATACCTACATTGATACACCAACCTACATAAGGTACCTGCACTATAAAACAGTTTTGTGATGTCTAGATGTGAACCTACATTGATACACCAACCTACATTAGGTACCTGCACTATAAAACAAAGTTTTGTGATGTCTAGACGTGTACCTACATTGATACACCAACCTACATAAGGTACCTGCACTATAAAAAAGTTTTGTGATGTCTAGACACATACCTACATTGATACACCAACCTACATAAGGTACCTGCACTATAACAAAGTTTTGTGATGTCTAGACGTGTACCTACATTGATACACCAACCTACATAAGGTACCTGCACTATAAAACAGTTTT
>NW_013747655.1:0-1465 GCF_000517525.1 Limulus polyphemus
CAACTTCATATTCAATAACGAACATTACCTTCAGGTTAACGGTACTGCAATAGGGCACCAAAAAGGCTCCTAATTATTCCAACATATTTACTCACCTACTCAGATTAACTTTCTTGACGTCACTGTATCTTTAAAAAATAGAACTTTACACATCGACTTGTACAAAAAACCCACAGACAGACCACAATACCTTCACAATAAAAGCTGTCACCCCGCTCACACTAAACGGGACATTACCGACAGCTAAGCTATTAGAATAAATAAAATATACTTAGATGAACAGACTACAGAAAGCACACCAAGGATCTAAAACAAACCATATTACAAAGAATATATAAAGATACCGAAATCGATAGACAAATTGAAAAGGCTAACTACACTCAGCGGAAAAACATCCTAAATCAAAGCAATACTAAACTTTCGAATAGAATTCCTCTTATTATTACTTATCACTTTAAACTCAGAAAAATTTTACGAATTCTGAAAAAATTAAACATTTTCATCTCCTACAACTGAACGATCGCCATAACAGATATTTCCTGAAGTTCCCGTTGTCACCTTTCCGAAAAAGCAGAACTATAAAAGATATCCTTGTCCACACAAAAGTGAATTATATCCCACCAAAAAATGGTTGTCATCAATGTAATAAAGCTCGTTGTCAAACCTGCAAGTTCATAAAACCCACTGACTCATTTTATGACAAGCACAATCAAAGAAACTTTAAAATATCCAAAGAAATCACTTGTGGAACACAAAACACCATTTACCTTATACAGTGTAAAAAATGCAATTACCAATATGTAGGACATACACAAACAACTCTTAGAGAATGTGTCAACAACCACAAATCTTCTATTAACCCCGAAAAAGATCTCCCTATTGCTCAACACTTTAACCAATCCGGTCATTCCATTAACGGTATTATATATTCTCATCGGTATTGAAACAGTATTCAAAACTAATGCGGCCCGGCATGGCCAGGTGGTTAAGGCGCTCGACTCGCAATCTGAGGGTCAAGGGTTCGAATCCTCGTCACACCAAACATGCTCGCCCTTTCAGCCGTGGGGGCGCTATAATGTGACGGTCAATCCCACTATTCGTTGGTAAAAGAGTAGCCCAAGAGTTGGCGGTGGGTGGTAATGACTAGCTGCCTTCCCTCTAGTCTTACACTGCTAAATTAGGGCCGGCTAGCGCAGATAGCCCTCGTGTAGCTTTGCGCGAAATTCAAAACAAACAAGCAAAACTAATGCAGATATAGGAATAAAAGAAGCTTATTGGATCGCTAATATAAACACTGTTCAATCTTTTGGAATTAATCTAGAGCGTGGAATCAGTGATCTCCGATCATTGGTTTCATCTCTGTCAAAAAATAATTTTTATTCCTTGCATATTTCTATCATGTAGTGTGGACCCTAACGTTTATATATATGTATATATATATATATATATATATATATATACACAT
>NW_013747656.1:0-1465 GCF_000517525.1 Limulus polyphemus
GTTCAGTTAGCTCTCAATAGATGGAGAAAAATACTTGGAAGTTTAATTATTTCTCAATAGATGGAGAAAAATACTTGGAAGTTCAGTTATCTCTCAATAGATGAAGAAACAAATAATAAGGAAAAATACTTGTAAGTTCAGTTAGCTCTCAATAGATGGAGAAAAAATACTTGGAAGTTTAATTATCTCTCAATAGATGGAGAAAAAATACTTGGAAGTTCAGTTATCTCTCAATAGATGGAGAAAAAATAGTTGGAAGTTCAGTTATCTCTCAATACAGGGGTCAGGAAACTTTTTTCACAGCGGGCTAGATAACCATTTTGTTCAATACAATACAGTGAATACACAAAAAATAAAGACAACAAACATGTTTATTTTCCAAAAACTGGTAAACTAAAAGGAAGAATAGCTATCCCTAATATGAAACTGATAAACTAGAAGGGATAATAGCTATCCCTAATTTGATAAACTAGAAGGAAGAATAACGATCCCTAATTTGATAAACTAGAAGGAAGAATAACTATCCTTAATTTGGAACTGGTAAACTAAAAGGAAGAATAGCTGTCCCTAATTTGGAACTGGTAAACTAAAAGGAGGAATAGCTATCCCTAATAACGAACAGATAAACTAGAAGGGAGAATAGCTATCCCTAATAACGAACAGATAAACTAGAAGGGAGAATAGCTATCCCTAATTTGATAAACTAGAACAGGAGTCACGAAACTTTTTACAGCGGGCCAGATAACTGAGAGAATGACGAGCGCGGGCCGCATAACCATTTTGTTCAATACAATACAGTGAATGCACAAAAAATAAAGACAACAAACATGTTTATTTTCCAAAAAGTTATCAAAAAAGGGGACGTTAGCAATAAGATAGTTATATTACACCCAGTGCGCACATATTCGAATCTCACAAACTAAGCAACAAAAAGAGTTATGAAACTGGCGTTTAGTTTTTGAGATATCATCAATATTTCCTTTGGAATTGCTGCATCCAAACAAGAGAATTGCTTTCAAATCTTCATCAGTTAACCTCTTTCGATGTGCTCACTTCACATAATTCATTTTTGAAAATGTTTGCTCACAGACATAAGTTGTTCCAAACACTGATGCCATACCAGAGGCAAATTTCTTCAACTTTGAAAACTCATCATCAGGTAAGCAGCGATAAAATTCAACAAGTTTTCCTTCTCTGTGCTTCTCTTTCAACAAGTCATTTGCTTGCAACTCAATGAGCTTCGACTGTAGTTCGACTGGCACGTCATCAAGGTTACAATCAAAGGATTCTGGAATAGAAGAATGTCACTCTCAATTCTGTCGAGATATGAAAATCTCTCCAAAAAATGCTTATTTAAGTCACTAATAATCTTCTTCGGAAACTCGAGGTTGACATCTTCTGCGATTCCAGCGCGAAACTCTTTGAAACACTGAAAATGAGAGAAGTTTCCTCCTTCCAGTTGTGC
>NW_013747657.1:0-2097 GCF_000517525.1 Limulus polyphemus
GAAACACATGTTAGTGTTCCATATTAACTTTATTCTACACCATAGAAACACGTTAGTGTTCCATATTAACTAAGTTCTACACCACAGAAACATGCTAGTGTTCCATATTAACTTAGTTCTACACCATAGAAACATGTTAATGTTCTGTATGACTTAGTTCTACACCACAGAAACATGCTAGTGTTCCATATTAACTTAGTTCTACACCACAGAAACATGCTAGTGTTCCATATTAACTTAGTTCTACACCATAGAAACATGTTAGTGTTCTGTATGACTTAGTTCTACACCACAGAAACATGCTAGTGTTCCATATTAACTTTGTTCTACACCATAGAAACACATGTTAGTGGTCCATTGTTTTCATAAACAAATTTTGATGGGTGAATACTATTGTAACTTCCAGTATTTATTATTTTTGTGGTTTATTTGCTAACTATTTTCAGATTATTTTAAACTATTACTGTGCATATTAAGAACCAGAAACATTCTTCAACTTACGTTTCCTGTGCTGCTACATCTCACGCCAACATCAAAGTTGAAATTTCTAAGAAAACGACTGAATTTCACACTTCCAGTTGTTTGGCTGAACTTCCACATCATAGCATCTGTATTCTGTTTTTCAAAAACTAAATACCAGAAATCTACTTACACTGTTGTTTTTTTATTTAGGAAAAAGAAATGCATCACAAGTAAAAATATCAATTAAGTTTTGTACCATAAAAATATGTTCAAACTTTCAATTAAATGTATTTCTTCAAGTTCAAATATCGGTATATACAAAGAAGGAAAGCTCAAAGTAGGATTCAATTATGATATTTTTCTCTATAGTATTAGCAATGTTTGTGGGTAGTAAGATCTCCGTGTAGGCCCAAGAAATACACCATGAACTACTTGGCTCATGACACACATTCAAAACAAGTGGATTCTTCACAGTTAGCCAAAACTGAAGTCTTCATTTTATAATTTTACTCAATGGAATGTGAACTTCGATATCTATGGTATTAAACAAGATATTTTATGAATTATAAGATCTACATGCAATAGAAATAATCCAATGTTTCTGTGAGTAATGGAATGAGCCAAAGTGGTAAGCCCTTCCATTCCCATTATCTCTTTAGTACTTTTTAACTCTTTCACCATGACCGACATTCTTGATAAACAACTCACCCAGTGCAAGGTATATTTTTAGATACACACAACCTGCTTTTCTACAATTATATATAGCTTGTTTACCACTTGTCAACTAAACATGCAAGAGATAATTACCTGAAATATATCACAGATTAATTGTCCTCACATTATAAATAATAGAAAACACAAAAATTATTTATGCATTTATTTCCTAAAGTTGCAAATTCAGATGCAAAATTTATTTTAATGATTACACAATTATTGATTTTACTGCATACACATTTACATAATATCATATTTCAAGACAAAAAAGGAAGGTTGTATAGAGTGTCCTATATACGTGACAGAGATATCCATGACAGTGATCTGGATGGTAATATCACTATCAATGAAAGAAACTAAAGGGTAATATCAATGTATATATGGTAATGATCTAGATGGTATTATCAATGTATCTATCGTAATGATCTAGATGGTAATATCACTGTATCTATGATAATGATCTAGATGGTAATATCAATGTATCTATGGTAATAATCTAGATGGTAATATCAATGTATCTATGGTAATGATCTAGATGGTAATATCACTGTATCTATGATAATGATCTAGATGGTAATATCAATAATATCTATGACTTATGATCTAGATGGTAATATCAATATTTCTATGGCAATGATCTAATGGTAATATCAATATATCTATGGTAATGATCTAGATGGTAATATCAATTTATATATGATAATGATATTGATGGTTATATCAATGTATCTATGGTAATGATCTAGATGGTAATATCAATATATCTATGGTTATAAACTAGATGGTAATATCACTGTATCTATGATAATGATCTAGATGGTAATATCAATATATCTATGGTAATGATCTAGATGGTAATATCACTCTTTCTATGATAATGATCTAGATGGTAATATCAATATATCTATGGTAATGATCTAG
>NW_013747658.1:0-768 GCF_000517525.1 Limulus polyphemus
CTTCTGGTACTCCTTCATGATCTAACACCTTGATGCTCACAAGGGTTTGCTGAGACGCAGAGTCTATGACAAAGTTGCACCTTTGGCCATCCTGCTTTCCTGTCACATAGACACTGTGTGTGGTTGGCATTTTACACTTAGCTGTTGGGACTTTCATGATGGGGGTTGGTGGGCGTCGCTCAACACCAACCACTACTAGTCTCCTCGAGGCCGACTTGTTGGTAATATTCTTCCTACACTGGCTCCTCAAATACCGTGCTTTCCACAGTTCCAACAACCTTTCTGGACACCAGCCTTTCCTGCTGTATCATCTCCCCCGTGCTGAAGTTTCCAACATTGAGCTCTCTTGTGCCCAGGTTTGTTACAGTGCCAGCAAAGTCCCTCAAACTTCTCTGAAAGCTGACCTTTTCTGGCCTTGAAACCAGATGACTGTACCAACCTCGGTACCTCTGTGCTGGCCTTAACATAGGATTCAAATGCGAGAGCTCTGGCCATTGCATCCTGCATGGTAGACGGGTGCGCTTGCTTCACTTGTATCTTAAGTTGTGGACTGTCCAAGACATCTACGAACTGATCCCTCAGCAACAACTTGAGGAGATCGGGTGGTGCAGTTGGGTAGGCCTTGTGTGCCATGCTCTCCAAGTCCTGTGCCAGCTCTTGTAGGCTCTCCCCTTTAGCACGGACTCTCGTCCTGAACCTGGCCCTATAGACTTCTGACTGGTTTTGGGTTCCGTACCTGAGTTCTAGAGCTGACACCAGTGTTCTATA